>NC_071087.1:15505691-15663191 GCF_027358695.1 Spea bombifrons | reverse complement strand
AGAACCCCTCCCCCACCCAGGTGTGCTGGGTTTGTGTGCATGATCTGCTTGTAGTACAATTCAGGATTGACCCAGGGGCAGCTCATTGTGCCCGCAGCAAGGTGGTTTGCTCTCAGAGCATCTTTATTGATTCCCTCCATTCAAATTGATTTACTTACTGCGGCAGAGGCCACTCTCCAGAAAGAGGACATTGAATTATTGTAGCATTCATCCCAAGCCGGGCAAGACTGGAAATTCATCTCTACAATAAAAATATTTAGCTTTATATTAAAACCTTTCTGTGAATGCACTGTGTGTTTTATATGCTTTTTAATTAAAAAAAATGAAGACCCCATCTTTCTTTTTACCATATGGGGAGACTGGTTGAGCAAAACCAACTGCAACGGAAGAATGGCAAAACCCCCCGCTGGCTATGGATAAACTAGTGTGTATCTTTCATCTCATCATTGAGGGACAGGGCCTGATTGCCCTGTCAACATTGTCAACATTTCACCATTCTTTTGGCCATGATGCACCTCCGTCCCACCTGCTCTTTAAACACAAGGATGTTAGTTTTAAGAGTGTGAGGAACATACGCGGTGTATGTTCCTAGTGATGTCCGAGAAGGGTGTTTGGAGTTAACAGCACATGGATTTTTTACAAGATGCTTGCCCTTCAAGTTAGAATGTGCATGCAGAGAAGATCTCTCAAATTACTTCAATGATTATAGATGAGACATTAGAAAATTATAAAAAGCTTGCAAATATTTTTAACCACAGGTTCTAAACATAACCTTTCAAGGCCATCCAAAGATTCCTGAGAAGAGCTGTTTTGTCTAAGAATATTTGACACATGATCTAAAAAAAATAACTACAAGAACATTCCTCAAAGTTGCAATTACAAGACATTTAAGGATGTACATTAAATAAGTAAAGATAATTGTTTATTGGGGGTTATTTACCTCTATGTAGAGGCATAGTAAATCGCGTAGGCATTATTTAACACGGATTGTTTCTTTAAAGTATGTTTGTGGACTATGTTGGCATGGACTATTTACCTGAACTGTAGGTCTTCCCACACCAAGTCAGGCCATTGAACAGATAGCCAAGAAAAGTATCCTCCAAGGTCCGAAAGCCTTCAATTGCTTTTGTGTATCGATGAACAAGCCTGTTTGTTCTGCTCCAAAGAAGTGACTAAGCGAAGGGAGAAAAAAACTAATTATGACTAACGCAGTACATTTACTGAAATTTATTGAATATACGGTACACTTTAAATATCACATTTATTTGCGAACACACTGCAGTTCCATTATTAGGATTTGTAAAGAATGCCCCACATAATGACCAACTTTTATTGGCATATGCCAAAATATTGATATATTTTTCTATAATACATACATATAGATGGGGGGCTACTTAATTGTAAAACACCCAGCAGATTCTGTAGCCCTTTTGCAATAGGAGAGAGTGAGAATTTACAATGACATTAACACATGTTGTTGTTGCAGAAGAGGGTCCTGCACCTCTGAGATTACATTCTACTAGAAGTAAAATAAGTCAGAAGTGACTGCTTGGGGGATGATGATTTTATTGAATTGAGGGCCATGTGAAGTAGTCAGGGACGTGGAGATCTCGGACGTGGGGAGGAACTGATGCTTTCAGAATACAGGCTGTGGGTATCAGTGAGGACATATTGTATTCTTCTCTGAACATGTTTTTTTGTGATCGTTTCAAGATAAAATAAGTAGGGAATGTGTATATAGTACAGGATTTGGAAATAATAGCCAACTAGAACAGTTGGGCAGCAGATACAGAGAAATGAGATAAGGAAATTAGTCAGAGGTGTTCAGAATGGATTGGAGCGGTGAAAGGCGGGAGAGGCAAAAGTAGGGAGTTACAATAATCCAAATGAGATCCACAGGCGAATAAATTAGTATTAGTGTCATGTTATAGTACGTTGTTTTTTCTTGTAATCAAAGTAATAATCTATGAATGGCATAGATTTACATATGAGTTTTTAGAGAGTCTTTAAAATAACTAAGGGAGAGACTGATAAGCAAGGTAAGGGATTCCAGAGAACAAGCATAGCGTGGGTGAGAACTCGATATGCGATCGGGAAGGAGTGATAATGATTGAAGAGAAAAGCAAATTGTTGGCAGAGCAAAGAATGCAGTTAGGGCATAATATAGAGATAGGCAATATATTGGCCATATGTATCACATGTTAATCTCTATCATGAATTATATGCTCCCAGGATGGAGTTTATACATCCCACATACTGCATGGAAGCAAATGCTACAGCTATATGTGACATGGCACATTCAATGCATACCACATATTTACATCTTAATGCAGTCGCTTCCTAGTTATTTTGGAGACACGGCCCAGTCGCAGTTAGTGGAACTTTTCAAGAAAGCCATACTGTTTCTCCACCTCTTGCTATAATCAGCTTCTTACAAACTTTTTTATAAACTTTTATAAAGGGCAATTTTTGAAAAAATATTTTTTTATATCTCATTCCGTTTCTATGACAGCCTATGAGTGCCTGCTGTCACATGACATTACCTAAAAAATGAAACATAAGCCAAATTTTTACATGACTAAAAGTGGGAAGTGTTTGGACATTGAAGAGCTCTGGAGATGTTACCTTGTTACAGGGCACAGTTTCTCCAGCCAGTTCTGCTAAGCGCTCGTAGCTTTGTTCGGTGATGGCGCATTGGTCTTGCTTATAGACTACTTTAGTGACTTCTTGCCAGATCTCATTACAGTCTTTCTCCCTGCAAAGGACCACCAAAAAGATTACTTGTACCAATATTTACTGAAATATTTTCCATGGCTGGGATTATTCAAATACGCAAGATAAATGATTCCACTGAGATTGACTACTAAACAGCATTGTGTTTTTTTTTTGTTAAAATATTAATTAATAGGGTAAGCATCTGCCTTCCTTAAAGGGACTATCACATGCACTATCACATGCTCGTTTGTTCTTCCACGTTACATACTTACCACCAGTCAACTCCAGTGTTGGTTTGGCCAGTGCTGCAGGCTATATAGGCCTCAATAGAAATGCCTAGAAAATGTTCCTATTGATTTCAATAAGAGTGCTTTCTTGCCACTGATTTGCTGCTTTAATCTCTGGACCATGCAAGAGGACCGCTGCAGCTTCTACCTCATGTAAACAATGTATACTTAGTACTTTAACATGCATTATTCTCTAGTGGAGCTGTCAGAGACACACACTTATAAACATTCTACCATACACGCCAGCACTGACTGTGATCTAGCCCTGTTATTTATATCCAAACCCATGGAAGGATGCATCAAGATACAATATACAATTATATGCATACATTCCCTTCTGAGATTTCATACATCCTATATATCTGAGGTCAGCACTTGTACTGCCGAGCAACATATGGAAATTATCAGCAAGAAAAAATACAAATCCTTAAAACTAGAGGCCCTCAGTCCAAATTATGTGGCTCTTAATAGGCTTTATTACATCATCTGTCAAGACATTATAGTATGTCAAGATTCTTTACCGCACAACGGGAACCATAATGTAAAATAACACTAAGCCTTTCCCTCTGAGGATGAATAACCGTAGAGTTAAATCACGTCAGTATGTTAAACAAATCTAAGTCGCACACATCTGGTGCCTAATTTCCCTTTTCCTGCTTACGTTGTCTCTTTCTGTAGAAAAGATAAATGTAAAGAATCTGCCTGGAGGGTTGGACAAGGGGTGTGTAGCACAATGCATGGGAAAAAATAACTCAAAATAGTTCCACCTGACTTTATAAACATGTTTATAATGTGCAGAAATTTAATATTTGAGCCAATTCTAGCAATCTGTATTTAGACCCCCCCCCCCATTTAAGAATTACTATGTTTGGGCCAGCAGTATTGAATTGTATGAAATTCTCCATCAGCAGGCTGGCCCATAATCCCACTGCCTGCAAAAGTGGGGTAGTTACTCTAAAATTGAGACTGTACCATTGAAATGAATACTCTTGGGAGGTATGATATGGTCTGGGGATATGTTTAAATATTGAAGCACCTTGACGATCCCATAATAAAGTCCAGTGTGTTTATGCTCCTCCAGTTTCCATGCACTGGGTTGTCTAGCAGGCCAGAGTATAAAGCTGGATGAAGGTGGCATCTCCGCTATGATGTTGTGATGTTTACATCAAGTGGTGTCGAGATGGAAGCCTCATTCCTTGAAAGTTGCACGTGTTATGGGTTCAAGTGAAAAATAATCGTAGAGATTGTAGAGATACACTTGGAAAACCGATGGATGAAGAAGAGTAGGTGTCACCGCCTTTTTAAAGCACCAAGCACCATTTTATAGCAGATTATTATAACCATCAGTCAATATACTTTAACCCTACATTTACATTACAATATCTTCTTACACACTATAATTAAAACATATATTGTATCCATAATTAAAATATTAAGCTGAGATAATACCGTGCTGAAAAGCTTAGTGGAATATCCCAGTTGATCCCACACTTCTATCTCACACATGCATGCTGAATATCTTAAACTCGTAGGATACATTCCTCATACCAGATGAATGATGAGTGTGCGTTAACAATCAATTAACAATTCAAATGACCGAACACACAAGACATTCTGCACCATTGAGTTGTTTTATTTCAGGGTAGTGTGTGTTTAGAGCAATCACTAGCTTGTCTTGTCTCCTCCCAAATGAACCTAAATGCACAAGCTTAACGGCATTAATAATGCAAGGGTTATGACACCAAGAGGAAAAGAGGTTCAACAGAAATGTAATGAAACCATACCTGGGAACGTTATAATTGAGCTGATCCTAAGACGCCTGAGATATTATCCCTTTAATAGACCATTGTGAAGATTCTATGTAGTGACTCACCAACCGTGTCAGCCAAATAGCTCTAATACAAGTCCTCATAGGAAACTTGATTTGTTATTAGTTAAGATAAACTTAATTGATTCACTTGCATTCAAGCGGGGATATCAACCATAACATACAGGTAGGGAGGGAACCGATTGGGAATCTTATACGCGATTACTGCTATGTAGAGTAGGAAAGTTCTAGACTATGTGACCCTGAGAATCTCCCCCTTCACCTTGAGATTGGAGCAAAAACCCTCAAGGTCAAACCTTGAGAGTTCCCAAGTATGAAGATAATACTAGAAATCAATAACCACACTAGACGTTATATATAATAGTAAGATCCTAAGTTAACTTTGGGAAGAGGTACCCTAAAATCAAAAGTAGTTGTTTAGATTCTGGATCTAGCAGACGATACACGTATTTTTGATGTATAGCTTTATGCACCCAGCACAGTATAGTAACTGTGTTTTAAAGTTGTGTCGTGTCTCACACGACACCTTACCATCGTACCTATATGTACTTTCCACAACATTTTGGAGTGTGTCAGTCTTTTATATGCCCATTCAGCCTAAAGACCATTTGGTCGTACACGTTGCGCACTGATGTTGGACGAAAAGGCCTGGCTCGCAGTTGACAATGCAATTCATCTCAAATGTCTTCAGCTGGGTTGAGGTCAGGGCTTTATGGACCTTGCTTTGTGCACAGGACCAATGTCATGCTGGCTTTCACCAAACGGATGCCACAAAGTTGGTAGCATACAATTGTCTTTGTATGATATAGCATTAATATCACCATTCATTGGCATAGCCCAAACCCTGAAAAACGACCCTAGACCATTATCCTTCCGCCACCAAACTTTACAGCAGACACTCTGTACTCTGGCTAGGTAGCGTTCTCCAGGCATCCACTAAGCCCAGATTTGTCCTTCAGGCTTCAGATGGTGACACGTGATTCATCACTCTAGAGAACATGTTTCCACTGCTCCAGAGTCCAGTAGTGGTGTGCTTTATAGTAGTAGAAGTCCAATAGAGTAGTGGAAGTCCAATTTTTATGAAGGTCCCGCCATGTGTTGTTTGTGCTGATGTTGCTTCCAGATGCAGTTTATAACTATGTAGTGAGGGATGCTCCAGAGAACAGGTGATTCTAGCACGTTAAGTGCGTCAGCACTCGGGGGCCGTTCTATGAGTATGAGTGGTCTACTGATGGCTGTCTATGTGCTGTATTTTATACACCTGTTAGCAATAAGTGTTGCAGAAACAACTAAACTCAATAACTAGGAGGGTCGTCCACATATTTTTGGTCACATGTAAAACGGAGCTCAATAATTTGGAGGCGTTCCCACATACTTTTGGTCATATAGTGTATATCGATCCATCGCTCCGTAAGTAAATGTCTGCACTAACATAAGTACAATAATGTACTTTTAGCCTGCCTAAGATACACATTATATACACATCCAATGTTCAGCAGGGTAAATCCTGTGCTAGTCGTTTAAGCAGGCAGTGTGTGCATTAATCTGTATGCTAAACGTGTTCATGCTCTTCTGCTAAATTAGGAAACACTTTCTGCTGCTTGATGGTACGCTGCCGTAAACACATTTGATATGCAACACACTCTTGTTTTTGACTACAGATACTTCACTATTTCCTTACCAAAAAGTTTTGTCATCATCATTAGTAGAGAAAGGGTACAATGGGTAGGTGTCCAGAAGAATATCAAAAATGATATTCTATGTTACAAGAATATTTATGCTAGTTCTTCCAACTACTTACAGGATTTAGCAGGACTTAAACTATGTTAATGTAATGTGCATTATTCTTATATATATATATATATATATATATATATATATATATATATATATATATATATATAAAGAATAATTATATAAGAATTATTAATTTTATTTGCACACATAATAAACACTATTGGGATATGTAGGGCTAAAGACCAATGGGATATACTATAATCGTCAAAAATTTGAAGGGAGAGAGATATTTGAGTCCTGAAGAGGGACTGTCACTTCTAAAGAGGGACATTTGGGAGGTATAATGGAGCCCATCATCTACTGTGTCAGGGACATTAAGAATGTTTGTTTCAATCAGTAGGTTGCATTAAACTCAAAAGCCAAATTAACTGAACAGGTCAAAAAATTACAAGGACATGATGATAAATATAAATACATTTTAAATGATGAATTGCAAGGACATGTTGATAATACAAATCATTATAAAAAACAATATGTAATAATTTACCCAATATCTGGATTTTGCATTAAGTAGTCGTGACACCGTCCAAGAAAAATCTCTTTAAAGTGTTTTGTAGTTCCTTTGCCTTTCCAGGTTTTCAACTCTTCACTCTTTTGAGATGTAAAATATATGCCGGCAACGCAAGAGGCCACAAGGACAATCGTTAAAACAGCCACTACCAAAAGTATTATTTTCTTCCTAGACCAAAAATTGCTGGATTGAGGCATAATGGCTTGTAGCGAGTCCCTTAAACACAGAATGCATGTGAAAGTGACTTGTCTAGTGGGTTCTCAGCTTGGAGTATCCAAGCGAAACACCCACTTCCACATTCTAAAGCTTCACATTACTGGCTTACAAGGAAAGTCTGGCTGCTCTCAGATCTTCTGCTCCCTCCTCCCTGTAACTCTTGTGATGTAAAATTCCTCCTTCACAGGCGTGTGTTTTTATTTCAGTTTTTATAGTAATTGTGACACCGACTTTTGGGTTTGTTATTGAATTATTACTAATTATAGTCATTTAAAAAGTGTTAAATACATTCAATCTGTTTCGGGCAGCGGTAGAAAGAAAGTGAAGAATAAACAATAAGTGATGTGCACAATAAATAAAATACAGTAATAAATATAAGTATAAAGTGCTGCTGGTACGCCAAAAGAAACAAACCCCACTGCTTTTTCACTTAAATTTCATAAAACAAAACAAAACCACCGGTGCCCGACACACCAATAGATGTGATGCACGAAAATATATATATAATGCCAATAATGATGTCATGATATGAATCCTCCAAAATGTAGATCAAACGGAAGGATAGCTGAGTCCAAATATAGAAATATAGACAACAGATAAAATAATATAGAGTCTACTACTGCTTGAGGTCTATTTTGAAGGACAGAAGTGGATGATTACCGTTTATCCATCTTGAATAACATACACGCACATTTATGGGCTTGGGGAAGCGTTATTTAACGTAAGAGTCTATCCCGATTTTGATTTCTTATATCCATACATTTAGTTACATACTACACTATATTATTTTATC
Source organism: Spea bombifrons (assembly GCF_027358695.1). Lineage (NCBI taxonomy): Eukaryota > Metazoa > Chordata > Amphibia > Anura > Pelobatidae > Spea > Spea bombifrons. Next base: position 15,655,044 of record NC_071087.1, on the reverse strand, counting down.
TGTTGTTTTTATTTCTATATTTTCTATCCCTCCGATTGATCTACGTTTTTGGGGATTCATATTATTACATCATTATTTTTTGTTTGTTATTATATTTTTTTTGTGAATCGCATCTATTGGTGTGTTGGGCGCGGTCACCGGTGGTTTTGTTTTGTTTCATTTTGTTTTAAAGAAAGAAAATAAAATCCAGATAACTTCCCCTATAAGAAACGTATATGGACGTATACCACATATGGACATAAAGGGAAGAGTGACAAAGTGCAGCACTGTGTATGTTGAAAAACACATTAGTCACAATTTATTTCAAAGCACTGATAATATAGCGATGCATAGAGACCAGCAGTAAATGTGCTATCAAGAGGGGTTCCAATGATCAGTAGAATAAAATTCCTAGGTCCCTTTACATTTTGGAGTGTGGTCGTCACATCTCAGTTGTATCTGCCATCAGTGATGCTGCAGTGTGAAGCAGGTACAGACCACTCCACCAAGTCCTCATGTTCATAGCTGGAAACTTTATGGCCCCCCTTGCGGGATATGAGCAGGAAGCCCCGTTGACGTCACGGGCGTTTACCGCTGAGGTTGGTGTGAGGTCCTGCTTGTCGGAAATGGGATATATTTGGGAAAAGGGGATTCCAGTTGCCGACACACCTTCCTCTAGGGGTTAAAATTCTTATGGTATAAAAAATGAAGAAAGTCTTCCAAATATTCAAGGATTTATTACTGTGATTCAGAATCAGGATCTTCACACACAGGGTTACACCATAAATTCCCCCAAAAAGATGTAACACAACTAAGGATATACAGGGAGTTCCTAAAGGGAGGGATCAAAGGATTTCTAGTTTTATGGGACATCCCATTAACATTCCTATGACAATCCTATGGGTTAACTAATTACAATATCAAAAGACAATATTAACACTATCACACAACATACAATTTACAATCCTATGGATAAACTAAATACAATATCAAAAGACAATACTAACACACAACATACTAATTAAAATAGCAAAATTACTTCATAAAATGATGAACTTTATAAATGGTGATCAATGGCATCTTCCATGACATTCAAAAGGCCCTGGGTATTTTTTTTTGAAAAGTAGAACGTAGCTTAGAGCTACTTGATCCAAGTAGAAATCTGATGGCCTTTAGTAGATGAGAAGGACTTTTTTCCCACTAAGTGGCAACAATTTTTTTAAAAAAATGCTAAATTGGGGTTTCTTGCCTTCTTTTGGATCAAAAGCAGGAAGGATAGGTAGAAGGTTTGCAAGGACTTCAAGGACTCAGGTCTCTTTTCACCCTAAATTAATATGTTACTATGAAGAAGCCTGGGTCAAATGTGGGGAATGCCCATCATGGACCAGGTCAGGTTTATTGGGGTCAGTATGTCAGATAACCTCACAAGAGACAGCAGTCTTATGATCTGAAAAGCCACTTTGGTATTGCATTTACGACAGAATATAACAAGCTGGTAGGATAATAGCTATCATGTGTACAACTCTAACAAGGACCCTGAGGCCTAATATTCCAAGGGATATTGGAATTCTTCTGCAGACCTATATGTGCAAAGCATGAAGGTTATTTCTAACGAGTGGTTCTATGCATAATACTAAAATGTCTTGTTACACGTCAATGGTATGGCCCAATCAATAGTCTTTTTGCTGCTTTGATGTTAAAACACCTTTTAAGAGTTGCACCAGCAACATTTAGAAATAGACCCTTTTTTTCTTTTTTCAATACTTGATTTTAAAGTCTAGCCATTTTTTCTTAGCTTAGTAACACTGTATTTCAGTTAAGACTCACATCTTGACAGTGGCGGAACTACCGGGGTCTCAGGGGTCGCGACTGCGACCGGGCCCTGGAGTTCTGCCAGTCAGGGGGGCCCAAAGGGTGCAGAGCGGTAGCTGAAAACGACCGCTCGGCACCTCTTGGGCCCCCTGACTGACAGAAATCCAGGACTCCTCTGCTCCCCGCCGCAGCCGCCTGCCTCAGCGCTGCCCAGAGTGCAGTGTTGGAGCGTGAGGCGTTTGTCTCGGGTGCCGGCGCTTCACGCTGAGCAGTGAAGCGCCGGCACCCGAGACAAACCCCTCATGTTCCCAACACAGGAGTTGACGGCAAGTGACCAACAAAGAGGGGTAGGGAGGGAGTGGGTAGATCGTGAGAACGGGGGGTAGGGAGGGAGTGGGTAGATCGTGAGAAGGGGGGGTAGGGAGGGAGTGGGTAGATCGTGAGAAGGGGGGGTAGGGAGTGGGTAGATCGTGAGAAGGGGGGTAGGGAGGGAGTGGGTAGATCGTGAGAAGGGGGGGTAGGGAGGGAGTGGGTAGATCGTGAGAAGGGGGGTAGGGAGGGAGTGGGTAGATCGTGAGAAGGGGGGTAGGGAGGGAGAGGGTAGATCGTGAGAAGGGGGGGTAGGGAGGGAGAGGGTAGATCGTGAGAAGGGGGGTAGGGAGGGAGAGGGTAGATCGTGAGAAGGGGGGTAGGGAGGGAGAGGGTAGATAGTGAGAAAGGGATAGATGGGTTGGGGGGGGCCCTTAACATATTCTCGCACCAGGGCCCTGAGGTTTCTAGTTACGCCCCTGCATCTTGACATGGCTGTTGACTTTATGTTCTTTGGCTAAAATACAATAATAGAGTCTCATGTTTTTTTCATGGAAATATTTACAGGTTGCTTAGTAAACTAGTAGTGAACACAGGTGTAATATGTCCCCACTACAACATTTTTTGTTTTTAATGGACCGTTAAATGGTTAATGTTTGAAAAAATGGAAGATTCATCTCATAAAGTTGCACAATATGGAAGTCATGTACATCAGGTCCCTAAACTGTTAAAGGGGAACTAAGCCACTGCTTTAAATAATGTTCCCTTTTTGGAACCTGGATCTTTTTGGTCGTCAGTGACTTTTATGTCTGTAATATGTAATGTTATGCTCCTATTTTTAAAGGGGAACTCCCACATTTTTGTTGCTAGTATTAAGTGAAAAAATATTGTTTTCCAAAACAGCTCTAATTTATGCATAATATAATGTTTTCAGACAGCTGTATATTAACCATTTGTGTTTGCTCAATCTACTAGACAAACTAGTACTACTATTTTAGCCCTAGACTTCTGACTCCTTATCACTCGGCCTGTGGGAAACATTAGAATGACTGTTTGTTAATTACCTAGAGCAGGGGTGTCCAAGTTTTTTCTGCAGTGGGCCACTTCGTCAGAATTGTATACGTGAGTGGGCCGCACTAATTTTTCACTGTGTGAAAATATGGCCTTTAATAAAATATGCAGATTAAAATAAAGTAAATGACACAACACCTTTACTTTTCCTCTCACTGATTTCTGGGCCTAGAAAGTTTTGTGACTCCAAATTCAGGATTCTGGATAAGTAAAAAAAAAAAATAAAAAAAATAGGGATGCACTAAAATGAAAATTCTGGACCAAAACCGAAAATTCAGGGTTCACTTAGCCGAAACTGAAGGTGACCCCCCCCACACACACACTTTTAATAAAAGTAATTTACACACCAAAATTGTACAAAAAAATTATATATTATGATTGTTAACATGAATCTCAGGCATACCCAGATTCTACTGGTTGGCTGGGCATTGTACCTGTATTTTTTGTCCAATTTTAGTGTGTAACCACACTTTTATTAAAAGTAACAGACCACAATTGGACAAAAAAAAAATCAACAATATGACTTGGCATGATAGGAGTGTGATTGCTAACAGCAAACACACTCTTTTCATACACAGGCAACCAGTAAAATCTGGAACCTAGGCATGATCACACTCCTATCATGCCAAGTCAGCCAATACATGCTGGTACAGGGTGGCTGTAAGTGCAGACCCCATACTGCTGGCAGCATCAGTACACAAGGGGGGCAGCTAGCCAGGTTTCAGCATGTACTGGCTGACTTAGCATGATAGGAGTGTGATTGCTAACAGCAATCACAGTCCCATCATGCCTAGGTTCCAGCACTTACACATCCATGTTATCACACACACACTCATTCATTCATATACTCATTCATTCCCTCACAGGCATACTCATTCAAACAACCTCCCCCACCCCCTTACCTACTACAGTTCTCGATGCCGCTCACAGACTTCAGCAGGGGGCGCGGCCTCCCTCGTTCTCCCCACGGAGGAGACAGGACTGGAACAGAGAATAGACCCTCCCACAAGTAAGCGGCAGGGCTTGCGATCCTGGCTGCCGATCTCACGCGGGCCACACCTCGAGGTCACGCGGGCCGCATTTGGCCCGCAGGCCGCATGTTGGACGCCCCTGACCTAGAGGGACCCCTGACTAATTAAGTCAATGGAAAAACCATAAAGAATTGGCTCAGAGTGATGCTCAAGGACAGAAAGTCACCCAAAATGTCATATGACTGACAACAATAGTAACCTCCAGGTCTTCAGATAAATAGAGCTTACTAGAACAAAATGGATTAATACCATTTTTTTGTGACTGCTATCCTAGATCACTAAATTTTACGTTAAAGAAGGACAATTTTTTTCCCTTTAAGGATACCAACCCACCACCAAAAACACAAAATGAGATAAAACCATGCATGGAAAGAGTTAAAATACCCGCTTTTGAAAAATGCACACGTCCCAAACAAACCCATGCATGGGTGGTATCACTGTACGCAGGAGATGTTAATGTACACATATTGGGGTGTTGTGTGACAGTGACATACACCAGGAGCTGTAAATTCATACCTAATGTACAATGTGTGTGGAAAAAATAGACACAAAACGATACTACTGTAAACTGTAAGTAAAACGTGTGCATGCAAAGAGTTAAAATTCAAGCATTTGAAATACCCTGGGGTATCTAGTTTTCAAATATATATATGGTTTGATGGGTTAAATTGCATTGGCCGACTTTAAAGATACCCGAAATGGCACATGGGGGAAGAATTAGCAGATTTGGAAAAAAAGGTTTTGAAATAGCAAAATAGCTACTTGTACTTATTGCCCCATAACGTGCAGAAAAGAGCATAAAAACATTGGGTATTTCTAAACTATTACTATTTCAAATAGAATCTATTTAGCAGGTTTTGTCATTAGCTTTTATAGATGAGTAAAAGATTTTTAAAATAAAACTCAGAAAAAGTCATTTTTTCTAAATTTTTCACCGTATTTTATACTTTGTTTTATAGTAAATTATATGATACAATCAAAATAATCACATCTAAAGAAAGCCCTTCTTGTCTTGAAAAAACAATGTATACCTTGTGTGGGTTCAGTAAACGGGAAAGAAGACAATTACAGCTAAACACGAGCACCGCAGAAATGTTAAAACAGCCATTGTCACGAAGGGTACAAAAAAAATAAAATCAGCCATGAAGGGGTTAAAAAAATATATATACTTTTGTTCAGCAGTTTTGCTTTTTCTAACCACTCTTGGTGCCCAACTCCCAGCATTTTCACAAAATAGTCACAAAATATAATTTGGAAACAGTAATGCATGTTTTTTTCCCATTTGCACGGACAATGTGTAGTTTCTATAGGCAAAACTGAAAAAATTAGCTTATTTCTTAATTTTCCAAATTGTTAAGATTTTTTTCATACTAAATTTAGTATGTATATAATTATTATTTCAAAAATAAAGGCCTACTTTTCCTGAAAACACAATATACGGTATATAATGTATGGGGTGCACTACAGTTGTTTGAAAAAGAAGGTACTTTGAATTCTATGGTCCGGGACATGTGGTCACCCTAGTTCCCAGGTCCTGTTGCTGCAAAACAAGCCAAAATCATCATCCCTCCACCACCGTGCTTGACAGTTGGTATGAGGTGTTTATGTTGATATGCTGTGTTTGGTTTTCGGCAAACGTGGGGCTATGCATTATGGCCAAATATCTCCAAATATATGTTGCGTTCGTCCAAAAGACATTGTTCTAGCAGTCTTGTTTGTTCAGAGGCAACTTTGCAAAACGAATCCATGCTGTCATTCTTTTTAGAGAGAAGAGGCTTTCTCTTGGCCACCCCCTCGGTCTTACCTTAGGGTGAATTTGTTGGGACGTCCACTCCTGAGAACATTGGCAACTGTCTTGCATCCTTTCCACTTCTGAGTAATCTTTCTCACTGTAGAATGATTGACATTTAATTGTTTGGAAATGGCCTTATAATCCGTTCCAGACAGATTTGCAGCAACAATTGCTTTTCTTCATTGCTGATGTCTTTCCTCCTTGTCATTGTGTTAACACACACCTGAATGCTACAGACCACCAAACTGCTAAAACTGCGGCTTTTATAGATGTGGTCACAATTTATGATCAATTAGCGTCTTAATGCCTATGGAAGCAGTAAAGGTGTAGTTAGTTTTTCACAAATTGCTTCTCCATTTTGTCTGTATTTATGATGAAAAAATCATGACATGGTGTAATAAGTCATGTTTTGTTGTTGATCTGAGGTTGTATATACCTAATTTTTAGACCTACTAAGGAACAGATTATTATTTCCTGTAAAATCATGGAATTCAAAGTGGGTGTATTTTCTTTTTCACACGAAAAATCACAGTTGAAAAAAGATAAAAATGTTTTTTTTGTTTTTTTTTTGCTTTTGGAAACATTGTAAATTAACCCAGGTCCTTAAAGAGAACCATGTGATTTTTAAAAAAGTTTGCAAAATCGCATTTCCTATTATAGATTCCATAATATGTTGCAAGCCCACTTTACTGGTTCTATTTTTTGTTCCTATTTTTGTTCATTTCGAATGACCAACAATTGACTCTTTTGGCGGTGTGGTTTAGGATTGTGGTTTAAACCACACCTTTTTTGCCTTTCAACCATCGAAAATAAATTACAGTAGGCAATAGCATTTTAAAAGACTAGTACTAACAGATAGTCCTAAAGCCCTGCAGGTTCTTGGGAGATTGAGGGTCTAACGAAGCAGTACCTCTACCTAGCCTGGATATCTGGGGCGGCCATGGACATGGTGGTACCTTAGGGTAGAAACTGTATATAAGACACAGAGTGCAGGTTCGCACAGAGATCTTGTTCAAACACTGTGACTCAATCTAGTTTCACTACATCTACTTGTGACTTCACTCAGTAACTCCGGTGGTGGTGCTGCGGTGACCTCTTCTAGACTTTTGGGAGCAGATGCAGGACAGGACCTCTGGCAGGATTGGCACAGACAATGCAAGTCATTTCCTTTTTCAAGCTCACCCCTGATTGGGTCACACAGAAGTCTATTTCATAGGTTGTTGGAGAGAAGGCTTACTAGAATAAGAGGAAATACCATAATCGTGGAAAATGGAGAAGTCGCTGTGCAGAGTTACACACACACATTATACATTTGCATATTTGACTACGTCATAGAAAAAGGGGCTTTATGTGATCAGAACTGACTAGAACCTCAAATACTAACCAATAAGTGGGATGTCTGTGTAAGTGATTCCCACCTCTGAATCTATAAACTTTAAGGACAGCTACATGGGAAATAAAAATATAAAAATATTATACATCCTCCAGGGTAGCCGGATAGCAGCAATTGGATGAAAGGGTCACCCTGCTATAAGATGTATTGGAGTTAAAGCTCTGCTGAAGCTGTACCTCCGGGCTGGAGTCTGGTGTGGTGTAGTTTTTGGTTTCAGGAATGAATGGAGGATGTCCGTCCGAACAATAAACAGAACATAGACACAGCTGTGTAAAATTATTCAGTGGAGATTCTATACATTAAAATCTTAAGAATGCATTGCAGTAACTTTAGAGAATGCACATACAAGGAATGAAGTTGTTTATTACGCCTGAAAGAGTTTTTATAACATTTAAAATGACAGTTTCCCAGGCCTCAATACCTCATAAAACATTGATAAATAACGTATAAATCCTAGACAGAATCAAACAAACACAACAAAGGTTTATTTCCTGAAAAAGAGCTGTTGTTTCGGCTCCCTGACTTCATTATAAGTTATAAAAATAGGCCAGAGGCTAATTTCCCTGTGAGAATGGTTGTATTGGCTCTGCATAACGCACAGTTCTATCAGGAGGTGCCTCAATTATTTAAATACGCTTTATGCAGATCTAGTCAAACACCAATGCAAAGCTTTTGATGATCACATATCATCAGAACGTAATAAGAGGTGCAGCTGACCGAATCCATAGGAGCATTGGTCAAGCAATGCAGTACTGAAATCAACTAAGCCTTTGGACGTCCGTCTATGGGGAACGCAACACACAGTAAAATGGGGTAGATTATATGTTTTATTAAGACTTTTTTTTTGCTCACTGCGAAACTTAAACATAATGGAAATTGCCTTTGTTTCAAAATGAAAGAAACACCACCATCCAAGGGGCCAAATCGACATAGTATCCAGGCCACTTTAAACAACAGCGTCAGGTTCTATATCATTTAGAATGCCCAACATTTGCAAGAATGCACCGTATGTACTCACAACCAAATGCTTTATAGCCTAAACGGTATAATGCCAGTAAAAATGGCTTAAGGACGTAAAGGCAAAATGCCAGTGAAATGGCCTTTAGGGCATGACACTGGTTATCTATCAATTATATTCAACGGTGTATTTTACTTTGAAGGTACGTGGACATTTTGGTAATAATTTAGCTTAAAAAGCCGTTATTGAGGTCTTCTGTTTGAAAACAATGCGATGACATACTGCATTACTCACATACTTAGTTACCCAAGTCTGTCTTATTTTAGATATATAACATGATCACCAAAGAATACATTTATTTATATATTATACAAAGTATAAATTTGTTTTGTATAATGCATATTGGTTGATGTGGTGCTGATGAATAGATTTTATTCCAACATTTACAACATGAAAAGAAGAAGATGGTTAGTATTCATTGCATGTAGTTCGGAAGTTAAGTTGCTCTCTTGGTGCACAAAATGTTAAATGCAAGAACTTTTTCTAGTGCGGGCTCAGTGGTCATTATCAATATTCAAATGGGAGACATTCTCTGCCCACAGTGTTATGATTCATTATAAAGCCATGCGACATAAAGAGAGCGCTTGGTAATAACAGCACAGAAAAAGTATTTAGCATTTGAGTTTTGGCCTATTAATACATAAGAGGTAGAAGACTGAAAAGTAACTCTTAACCCTCTTCTTGCTGCTCTTGCGTGGGTGAGTTTGACAGATGTCCACAGTTTACATAACTCATTGTCCTTATATAACATAGCCCAGTAGTCACCGGGCTTTTCATATTTGGGATTGAAAACCTAATCAATAATACTTTTTTATCAACAGGAGCATACTGTAGGGACAAAAAGGTTTACCACATTTGGACCAAACATAATTAAGCCAACATTAAGCCAATTAAGGTATGTGGAGTATTTTTTTTTTCATTCTAGATACCAAGAATCTACATGACAAATCTGTACGTGAGATGAGGAATGCTGGTTACCAGTAAGCCCCCGCAGTTCTGCTATTGTGGGGCCCAGTATGCACTTTTTGTATTGTACAGATACATTCACTCACCCAGATGTATATGTAAAGAATAATAAACAATTTAAGTTGTTCCTCCAATCAGACATTCTTTACATCATTTTTTAAATTAAATCAATGTAACTAAACAATGCATTCCAATACAGATACTTCAGAAAGAATGTATCCAGCCCTACTTCCCATCACACTTCATTCATTCAGCAGTTGAATATGAGCGCCATCTAGTGGTGATGTTGCGGTAGTTAAACGTGTGTATGTGAGTTTTGGCTTTGACATTACACTCATTTCAAACTGAAATAGGGGCTCAGAGAAGGTAAATATTTGTGAATGCCCTGCAGGTAATTTTCTCGATTGCCATTTTTAATTAGAATTAGCTATTTTATGCCTTTTTTAATAAACTATCAGACCTGAATGATTAATGGTCAGACCAAGCCATGGAAGAATCGTAATAACCCACAGGGAAAGAGGGGCATTGCCACTGTTTGTGGCACAATCCTCATGGCTGGGGAAATCCACACATTGCAAGATCTTGACAGGTCTACAAAGTGAAGAAATTAAAATCAGTTAAGCAACAACTCAAGAAACCATGGTAACAACAAATTATGTTACAATGTGAAAAATATGTAAATTGCATTAAATGTAATAATCAACAAATAACTGAAAATCAATGCGAATACGCCGGGTTTCATAACTACAAACGTTTCATTCAAAGCTCGGTCCTTTAGCCCATGGTAGCGTTTTTCACTACGTTTGCTTTCTAGAACTGGTGTTGAATTGCTGTGTTTGCAATAGAAACTATAGGTTATGTTTAACAACCCACTTAAATATTTAGTTATTATAATGTTACTGACCTGTAATTATCAGTGCATCTGTGCGACAGATGTTTTGCTGCCAACATATCTTCCAAAACAGCAACACTGTCTCTTCCACATGAGTTTCTGAAAGAGATAGATATGGATGAGGACATACTGATTTCCCTTACTTTTTATGATCTGTGCTGATAAACATGAATATATATATATATATAGTGACATCATAAAGCTCATGCAGATACTATGCACTGATGGTGTGTATATTGGGTATATGGGTCCCTGGGGTGGAGCATTTGGAGATCAGGCCAGGCCAATGATCCAACTTAAATTTTGCAACAGACTGGATTCCCAATTGGGATTTACATTTTGCAACTCACAAAATCCTTGTCACGTTCATTGGCGCCCTTGTAGTGTCTATCACATTGCATATGGAAGTCCTTGGTATCAATGCTGAATTTAGTCATGACTGCTACCTGCAGCCATTTTAACCCTACCTATTCATCTGCCGCAGGGCTACTGTTTATAGATCTCCTCCTGTGCTACCCTCTTTAGAAGCATGGCTCCTCTTTTAGACCTGTTTGGCTGTTTTTCTGGCAGATAACCTTACAGGTTTTTTTCAATTACCCTTTTACCCTCTTATTGATTGTTCATTGTACTAAAAAACACCTGCCACCAACCTATCAAACTATGCGAGCTCCCCATGGATTTGGAGATCATGTCCTAGTTTCCCAGACACATTATATTCAGGCTACTAAGAGGAAAAATAGAATAGCAGTAGTCATATAATATCAATATCTGAAGGCCATGTCTTCCTCACAGTTCTTCAGACTTTCTGTTTGATTCATGGCTTGGCTCTCAGTCTTTCCTCTAGCCATTGACTCAGCCAGTCAAGTGTCAGAGATGGGGGGCTCTCGCCCACAAACCTTCTTTTCTGATATTCCATGTGAACAAAAAAATCTTCAAACTTCCTCAAAATACTATTTCCTTTCTTTTTAGTTAAGCTCCTTTTTGCTTTCCACATCCTACATTTCCCTGCTTCTGGAAAGGAATATCCATAAACTGGAACATTTTGTGGCTTCATCTTACCTATTATAGTAATTTAGACTCTGAGTTTGTTCTGTGTTGAAGTCCAAGGATGGGAAGACAGCCTTTAAGAGTCCTCCTGTGCTCACTTTACACAGGAGGTCAGTGGGTCCTAGATAGTGTTCAACTCTGCTTCCTTCTGTCTTATTTGTAATGTGGCCACTTGGACATTCTTTGTTCACCAATATTTTGTCTACCTCTACTTAGACATATTTCATACTGCAAAATATATCCTATTAGTAATCACCGCTACCCCACTAGCGTTAAAATAAGACTGGTTATCTAACAGCAGTTGGATAACTTTTCTGGATCCTCCAGTTTTGTTTTCATGCTCTCCTAGCAAATTTGCATTATAGACTAAAAACCTCTCAAAGTAAATAATTTGGTCATTTCTTTGACCACTGCGTCAGTGTCATGTTTTCACAAGGGGGTGTATAATTTAGCACTCACAAAGATGTTACATTTCCATGTTGCTGTAATAAAGAAGGATACGTTTTTTACTCATATAAAATTATATGGATGCTTAAAAGCACAGTAAAATGCGTGTTTATATTAGTGCATTTATTCTGGACGATAGAGCAATTAATGCTCTTGATTTAATTTAAAAAAAAAACAAAAAAACATACTCACATGTCTCCTCCACCAATGTCATCCATCACCCAGATATTGACTCTAGATATCTTCTCTACTTCAAAATTGGGAATCTCAAAGTCCGCTAAAAAGCTAAGCATGAAGTATATGAGGTTTTAGGAGATTTTTATGTAAGTTTTAAAAGACGTACAGTAGTGAAAGCTTATATTTTTGTTATAAGTATGTTCATATATTAGTGCATAAAAGTAAATATGAGTAACAGTGCTAATCTACATTAATATGTATGCACAGCCTTGTTTAAACTAATCTATTCTTGCCTGGGAATTGGAAAAGCCCCTCCTGGGGTAGAACTGTTCAGCATGATCTGCACTTCTCCAGAGCTTTGTTTGGCATACTACAGAGAAACAGAAAAGAACAAAGTTGCTGTTCATTCTTATGCATTATTTAGAAAATACCAACATAGTCTGTGTAATGATCTCGAAACGTAACACATCTTTAACATTTCAGAAAACAAAACTGCGCCCTTTGTACAGTCAATGAAAACATAGAAAAAATGTCCGGCATGAAGTGTGCATTAATGGTTTAGTGAATGTCCTATGAGCATGAAGGTCTGATGCACTCGTGTAAATTAAATCCTTGTCAGGTTGTTTCTAAAATTGGGTGATCAGACTGACACGACTGCGCTGAAAATCAGCCCTAGAATGTCAACTTACTGCATACTTTGCACATAATATGGAACCAAACCAGCCCCCTTGCAAACTTGAACTCCCCTCATAGACGTCTCCCCATTTACTCTGCCCCACCTAACACCAAGAGAGTACATGAGCATTCTGCCCCACCTAACACCAAGAGAGTACATGAGCATTCTGCCCCACCTAACACCAAGAGAGTACATGAGCATTCTGCCCCACCTAACACCAAGAGAGTACATGAGCATTCTGCCCCACCTAACACCAAGAGAGTACATGAGCATTCTACCCCACCTAACACCAAGAGAGTACATGAGCATTCTGCCCCACCTAACACCAAGAGAGTACATGAGCATTCTGCCCCACCTAACACCAAGAGAGCACATGAGCATTCTGCCCCACCTAACATCAAGAGAGCACATGAGCATTCTACCCCACCTAACACCAAGAGAGTACATGAGCATTCTACCCCACCTAACACCAAGAGAGTACCGCCCCAGTTAGACAGGATATGTGTATCGTCACAGTTGTGGCTAGAAGGCTTTGTAGCTCCCGCGCATCACGGCCCGACCTCCAATGCTGCCTATGTTTGGGACCACACCACCGCCCGGCTTCTTAAATGTTGGGATTATCTTAAACTATGGTCATTACCTATAACTTAACACGCATGGGATATACTTAATGACTATACTAACGATGTGACTTACACAGAAAGGTATACATACTTACATTAACCGAGGCTATTCTCCAAAAGGATTCCATTGCATTGTGTTCACATTCTGCTGTAGTGGGGCAGGACTTGTACTCTATTCCTAAATGATACAATTTATCCATTTTTAATGATTTCATTATGTATGGAAGATGCCCGGTTTAGTTTTGCACCAACTGACACTTAACAGCTATTAATATGATATCTAGGGGCAGACATGATTTTACTTAATCCCCAAAAAATATATTTAAAAAGAGAAGTTTTAGAAAGGATTATTTGCTTTGCAACATTAAAATAACTATAGTTTCCTTGATTAAAATAATTTATTTTAAGTTCTTCTATCACATATGCATGGTATTTAAGGATTTTCAGTGCTAATAACAGCATCTGCCATGTGTAATAACCTGGATCATTAGCCGTGCCACACCAGTTTAAATTATCTGCCAACCATCCAGAGAGGGTATCGCCCAGGGGCATGTACCGCTTAGTCCTGTCTGAGTATCTATGCACCAGGTCTTTGTTATTTTCCCAGAAGAGAGACTAAAAAAATAAAACAAAAGTTACATTTGTTATTACCTCCAAAATGGAAATCTGAAATGTGGAAATGGAAATCTCAATAAAATGGAAATCTCAATAAATCATTTGTCAAATTGTTGTACTTTATAATAACAAATAATAACTACATACATACATAACTAATATAGCACGTTGAATGAGCTATACATTTTGCTACAGACATTCGAGGCAAATGCATAGCTCAAGTGGGAAAAATGTATGTAAAATCTGCTGGTTAGTCAATACCATAAATGAAACACCTTGTTTGCGGGAATTTTGTGTAATGTAAGGTTGATGTAAAGCTCATAATCAGACGGAAAAACCGAACATGGATCTTTGTGGACAAATGCCATTTTCAAAGCTTCCCATATTTCCGAGCAGTTCTTCTTACTGTAGGAACAAGAGATAAATAGTAATTCTTACAAGATCATCTCCATACGCGCTACAGTTCAAAAGTTTGGGGTCACTTAAAAATGTCCTTGATTTTGAAAGAAAAGCAAACTTTGTCCATTAAAGTAACATGAAAAGCATCAGAAACACAGCGCAGATGTGTTAATGGTTTAAATGACTATTATAGCTGAAAAGGCTGATTTTTTTTAAAGAAATCTCTTCATAGACGTTCAGAAGCGCCTTATCACTCTCATCACTCTTAAGATTGCACGTTGTGTTCACTAACCCACGTTTAAGAGGATCTTAGAAAACCATTTTGCAATTAGGTTAGCACAGCTAGAAATTCCCTTGTATAATCATGGCAACAGTTCAGTGACCCCAAACTTTTGAATGGTAGTGTACGTATTTGTATAATTAAAAGAAACAATTAGGAAAGTTTGGAAAGTTTCAGGCAAATACAAAGATGTCTGCATTGTATGTATGAAGCCATGCAGCATGTCAGATGTAGAATTTTAAACAGAGGGGGAAATAATCATATCTAGTCACACAGGGCCGGCCCAAGGCATAATGCCGCCTGGGGTGAAGTTTAAAACGCCCCCCCCATTATCTAGCCTTCCTCTGCCCCCCCTATTATCTAGTCTTCCTCTCCCTCCCTCCTTATTATCTACCCTTACTCTCCCCCCCCCCTTGTAGTTTCAGCAGTCCTGCGGTGAGTCTCCCTGCTCGGTCTCGGTGCCGGCTTGTAATGCTGAGCGCCGGAAATGACATCATCTTCCGGCGCTCAGCATTACAAGCCGTCACCGAGACCGAGCTAGAGGGCTCGCAGAGGAGAGAGGGGCGCCGAGCAGGTACCGACAACTTGGTAAGTGAAAACCACTCTGCGTCCTCTCTCTCTTGGGGCCTGGAGCAATTGCCCCACTCTGCTCCATGGTAGGGCCGGCCCTGTTCACAGTTAATGCCCTAATGGACAATAAAGAACCCTCCAATCTAACTGGAGCATCATGCAGAATATTTCTTAATACAGCTAAATGCTTACGGTTTAAGCAATTTTGGGAAAGATTATGCCTTTACTTTTACTGACTGCATTGCGTTAGATTGGAAGCGTTGAACTGTACTTAGGTCTATTCTTTGGGTATTTTATACCATATAATTTAATATGCCAGAAGAACAGACCTAAGTAGTCTTGGAACTATACAATCAAAGCAATTTTGTTGGCCGATTAGGGTAGAAATGGCCAAAATGGTATAACCCTGGTAAATTATTGGGATTAATATTACATCTCATATGTCTTCTATGAACGTATCTCTAACTCGTGGATCTGATGGCTAACCAAATAATATACTTACCCCACAGAAGGGTTCACTGTTTCTGTATAATCGTAGCACCTCCCTAGTACGATCTCTTCTAGGTTAGGAGTTGAACCCGGTCCAGTAAATTGCTTTACTGTCACCACTTGCAACTGCACAGTATTGATTTTAATAAAGAGGTATCCAATCATTACATTAAGTATATGCATCCTTAATAATTAGTATCACCACCTATAAAAAATCTGAAGAAAAAAGTTCATAAGTATACATTTAGAGAGAGAGGAAGAGAGATAGAGAGAGAAATAGATTTCACAAAGGGTCCTAATGTAAATGCACCAACACTGCATTTTATGGTCAGAGACTCATGAAGCTCATTTCCTTTCATAGTAGAACCTCTTATACACCCAAATATAGATAATAATTCTAATTTTATGTACAAATTCAGACTTTCCCTGGTACACTGGCTACATATTAAATCGGTATTATTACATTGGTTACATGGCAAATTCATAACAAACGCATGACATTCTATGATAAATCTTGATTTAAAGGCAGAATTTAAATCAATTTAAAAAAGGTGCTCTATTGGGTTGAGATCTGGTGACTGTGGAGGCCATTGGAGTTCAGTGATCTTATTGTCATGTTCAAGAAACCAGTTTGAGATGATGTGAGCTTTGTGAACGGTGCATTATCCTGCTGGAAGTAGATATCAGAAGATAAATCAGAAGGTAAACTATGGTCATAAAGGAATGGACATGGTCAGCAACAATACTCAGGTAGGCTTTCAATTGGTACTAAGGGCCCCAAAGTGTGCCAAGAAAATGTCCCCACACCACATTACATCATCACCACCAGCATGAACCGTTGATACAAGGCAGGATGGATCCATGTTTTTATGTTGTATATCAATGTCGCAGCTGGAATCGAGACTGTAGCCCATCTGCTTCAAGGTTCGACATGTTGTGCATTCAGAGATGGTATTCTGCATACCTTGGTTGTAACGAGTGGTTACTTGAGTCATGGTTGTTGCCTTTCTGTCATCTTGAACCAGTCTGCCCATTCTCCTCCAACCTCTGACATCAACAAGGCATTTTTGTCCACGCAACGGCCACTCACTGGATATTTTCTTAGTTTTTCAGTGTATCAGAAACAACATGCAGTATTTCCATGTGTCACCTATGTCAAGTATGTGTTATGTTGTTCACCCCTCTACAACTGCAAGGACACATGACATCAAACCATTCATTCACCTACACCAAAGAACGAAAACCACGCAATATAAGATGATGCAGGTCACATTTAATGGTGCGAGTGAAAATGCCATGGTAAGACACAAAAATACATTGGTTTTCCTAATCTAGGAGATGGATGATAATACCTTACATTGAGCACACATTTCTATTAAATTAAATTAAATTATTCAACATATTAGCTCAAATTTTATATATAAAAGAAAGTATGAGCCTTTTCCTCTATTTTTCTGACAAAAAGAAAATTGCCACCCCTTTTTTTGTAACTTCTGTGATATAGATCATACTTACTACACTCTGGAGTTACTCTCACACCAGTTGTCGGGTAGACAAGGCTTCAGTGAATAGACTTTGCTTAAAACGGTTTTCTGTCTCTGCTCGCTGCACTTTGACCATTCCTCTTACGCCAAGGAATTATCTACAGCGAATGATTCACAAGCTACTATCGTCTTCAAGGTAAAAGTATTCACCAGATACATTTTTATCATTTATCATACATATTCTTTACTAATATATATATTCATACAAGAATATGGTAATACAATGTGCACTTTGTTCTTATTGATTTTAAGCTAAACAGGTTTAGATTACTCATAAAGCTCACTTTGGCTTTATTTCTTTATTTATATCAACGATTGAGTGTGCATTAGGGTTTTGGCTGGAGCCCAGATGAGGCCAGTAGCCTAATGGTGCTCCTCACAAGGTTCTTTCATATGTGTGTAGTTTGGTTTGAACTCAACTTACTTCTAAGCATAGTTTACGGGGTGATCTCGGTGAAATGGTGATCCCAGGGTATGGATGTATAGCTCAGGTGGCTAGTTTCTCCAGTCCAAACAGCGACATGTTCCGGAGTCAGGGCCCCAACCGCCAGCAGTTTCACAATGCACCAGGGCGGTCAGGCACAGGGCACAGGAACCGGTAATCCTGGTTGGTAACAGCAGGGTGTGATTACACTCATAAAGGAAATGAAGAAACACGGGGAAACAACTCCGCAGTCCTAGTTCCGTGACAGGGTTACACTCACATGTGATTGAGGGTGAATATATTCTTCCTGAATATAACAGAAGTTCTGTGACTAATAATGATATCCATTCTATTTTGAAGAATAGGCAAAATTATTGAAGAGCCAATAAGAGATCTTAGGGTGCAAGCAAGATCAACATCTTAACAAACCAACATATGGGGGCTCAGTCCAAAGATCAGAATTGTTTACCAGCACTCCTATGATCCGGTGCTTCAGCCAAACTGAGACGACGTCTCATGCCCCATTGTTGCGTGAAATAAACAATGAATCCTAAGCGTTTGCTTTCACGGCTCTGCATTGTTTAGTCTCAGTAAGAAATATATTGGGGTTTTTTTACATTTGTGGATTACAAAAAAGAAGAGCTTTTACATTGTTACCACTCATGGACTTCAAATCTTCATTTCATGGTGATCTCCTTTATGGTTTATTTCAAGACCAACATCTTGCATATATTCAAGCACGAAACTGACACTTCGGGCAATAAAGTGAAGAAAAACAACATTTAAAATTTAGAGCATTAACAAAATATTTATTTTATTGGAAAATAGATTTCATTGTCAGTATACAATAGGATCTCGTAAAGTCTTTTTTTCCATGGGCATGTAGGCCTCAGACACAGACACTACTATTGAGGATTTCAGCAACTTTTTGGTCCAACCTGCTTAAAGAAAAAGAGGAAGCATAAAGAAAACCCCCAAACACATGACAAAAATCAGAGGAAAGCTGAAAGGCTCAGTAAGAAACATTCTCCCAGGTTACAAATTAAATGGGTCAATATGGATTATATATTTTTAATTTAATTGTTGTAAAACATAGCCTTATATATCCAAAGACGTGCATTAACATAGATAAACAGATACATGTATACAACCCAACCTTTAATTCCCCTGGCAGCAATCCTATAAATGGGATTAGTTAAACAATGGAGTTCCTACCAGTGCTATCTTTGTTTGCAAGCCAGGCTGGAGCCATCTCTGAGTACCTTGGGTCACATCATATTTGATATTTTCCTATGTTTCTACCCATTTAATTAATATATTCTTTCCATCCACTTTTCATAGATGGGTAGTTATAGGTTAACACCAGGAATGGGAATAAAATATACAATACAGCACATTCCTTTACCTGTAACATAACGTGAAATACTACACACATTTATATTGCATATCACAGCCGCCATGTATGTGTGGTGGGAAGAGCAGAAGAAGAGCTGGAACAATCATCGAAGATCTAAGGTTATTTAAACATCCTCAATCCAGAAGTGCGGGTTCCCTTGATGAAGCCAGCAAAACACGTGTCGGGGTGTTTCTTATTTTTACATACAGCAAAGAGGTGCAATACTAAAGTTAGGAATAAAGCACCTCTCTACAGGTCATCATAGCTTCATTACTACACCTGAAACTGTATCAGATCTCATTACTGTTAAGGCAGGCAGGCAGGGCAGGGCAGGGACTATGTGAGAATCTAGTATTTCCAGTACATGCTCCTAACTGTAGTTTGATTGAGTGATGAGTTATATACACCTTACATTTTTTATTTAATTTTTGGCACGCCTTCATTTTAGTGTTAAATTTAAAGTTATGTTTTTACAACCTATTTTTTTCTTTTAGTAAGACCAACAAAAATGCCTTTGTATGTTGAACCCCTGAACAGTCTTTGATGAATGATTGTTTTCACAGCTAAACAGCCTTTTTGCTAGTTTGAGCAGATGTCACAAAGCCTAGGGCCTGTGTCCTAGTTAGTATGTACAGGTTTATGCAGTGGCCAGTAACTTCTTGCAAGGTTTTTACTTTTTTAGAGAGTAAGGACAGGAAATGATGTCATAGACACTGACATTGTGATGTCACAATAGAAGCTGCTTATATGTAGGGTTCCAGTCAGATATATCAACACTTACGTCGTGAACCTAGAGATATCAGGTTCGCTGGCTACCTGGCAGTTTGTCAGGGTTCCAGTTGAGATATCTGAAGATGGCTTCTGCAAAATCTGCAACAAGGCGGTCGTCCCTTTTTTATTTCATGTTAACTTTCTGTTTTACAGGGCTAACAAACTCATAGTAAATGTAGAAATAGTGAATAGTCTACAGTAAAAGATGCAGTGAAGAAAAGCACAGTCAGGATTTATAATAACCTCTTAATGCCCAGAGGGAAGGGCGGTTCTTTCAGCCATGGTCCCCCAGAGATTTCCTCCAATTAGGTTTTTTCTCTCCTGCGAGCTGAAGAAAGACTCTCTGTGAGTCCAGAGGTAGCCCTATATCTGACCTCCTTTGAGGTAAATGTGTACTTTTTGCTTCTGTCCACATATTGTATTTGATTTAATAATAAACTTTTAGTCTCCTAATTCTTTTTGTGTGTGTAATTCTTTTAAATATTGCAAAGGAATATGTTGCCTTAATTGTGAGAAAAATGTTACAATTGTCAATTGGAGGAGTTAAATAGAAATTTATACTATACAAACGTTTGGTAGGGAAGGCTCCGAATGGCCCTGGGTCCCAAAGGGAAAAATACAACAATATTTTTGCCTGGATGAAAAAAAGGAATTGTAAACGTCTGTATTAAAAAAAAAAAAAAAAAAAAAACTAAAAACCCCCCAAAACATACACTTTCATTCAAAACTTTTTTGTGTGATACCCCCAAACAGTAGCATAACACAAAATCCTTGGGACCCCTGGAAGGCTCAAGTGTGTAAATATGTATGTTTGTCTCGGTATGTGTGTTTGCATGTCCGGGTATGCAGATTTATCTGCTCCTACGTTGCTCTTTACATTAAATCAGGGGTATGAGTTTAGAGATAACTGCGGTATTTGACTTTATGAATTGATTTATTACAATTAATACACTTAGTGTATCAAAATATTCCAAATAATTCCAGTAACCTTTACAATAATGAAACAAATAAACAGTTTATTTGCTGATGGAACCTAAAATCGAATATTTTGCGGTGTTTTGGTTTGAATCAGACTACTTACATCTTCAGCAAACGTATCGCTACGAAGAAACACTTTATGACGGTTATGCAGCCAGTAAAGCTCAAAACACCGGAACCTGCGTTTGGTCTCCAAAAAATGTCTCCGGAAATGAGGCTACGATCTTAACACAGCTCTTGTACATAGAACTCGACTCAACGAGTCTCCCACCGTTCCCTATTGTAATTGGTTGAACAGTTGCTACGGAGATCGAAAATACTGTGTCGACTTGAACGCCTGCGGTTGCCAGGTGGGCGCGCATGCGCGATACGGAGCTGTGGCGAGTAACTTGCTGTATTAAATGCATTATTTACGTCTAATTGCATTCGCGCCCTCTAGTGGCCTCTAACAAATACACTCATTTAGTTTTCTCCTAAAATAATTTCCCTCAAATGGTAGTATTTGGTCATGTGGCGATGTCATGCCAAGGTCTTGTTATTTCAGGGGTCTGTACTTGGACCCATTCTATTTAATATTTTTATATTATACCGCAATATTAGTGATATTGCAGAAGGTCTTGTTGTAAGGGATTTTTTGCAGAAGACACAAAAATTTACAACAGGGTTGTTAAATGATTTATTTCAACTGGAAAAATGGCCAGAGCTGCGGGAACTGACATTTAATGTGGATAAGTGCAAGACAATGCACCTAGGGTATAAAAACACAATTGTGGCGTATAGAATATTTGATACTGTCCTAGCCTCAACGTGCGAGGAAAGGGATTTAGGGGTTATTATTGCTGAGGCTTTAAAGGTAGGTAGACAATGCAGTGGAGCAGCGAGGTTAAAGGATCCTAACATGTATAACTTTGAAGAAACATGAGATGGGGGATATGATAGAAACATTTCAATACATAAAGGGAATGTATACTTAAAAGAAAAAAAAACTATCCCAACTACACATTACTTTTCTGATTAGTGGATGCATCAAATAGATACCATGTATGGGATAGGCATAAGGCTATCCTAGATATAAGATAAAGCCAGGGACTAAGGAAAATATTCAGAAATTGTCCAGACTGGATGGGCCAAATGGTTTTTATTTGCTGACATATTCTGTGTTTCTATATTATACAAATATAGCGAGTTTCAGGAGTGTAATAGGCATATTTTCTCCCACAGTTAACAATTAAGTTTTCTTTTCCCAGGAGGAGGTGTGACCAACCACACAATGCCCCATTATACTCATGTTCAATGCACAATTCAGGCATGGTTAACAACGGATTTAATGGTGGTCCGTGGGATGTTCAAAGTTTCGGATATTTTTTTTATAAACCTGATCTGTACTTCTCGACAACCACTTGCTTGGTTTTGCCCGTTGCTCAGTGGTGTTACAGACTCTGGGGCCTTTTAGAACAGGTAGATATATATATATATATATATATATATATATATAGAGAGAGAGAACCAAACTGCGATAGAGGCAACGCAAAACTCAGCTGTCCACATTAGCGCATGTATAATTGTACGTTATAGAAAACAACTCAAATTTATCCTGGCATCATGTAAATCCCAAATGTCTACATGGCCCTTTTAAGTTTCAAGCAGTGGTGTAACGCAGCTTGCTCACACCAACCTCTGTGCACACATCGTGTTTTGAATCCAACGTGCTATCTCTGAAGTCAGTGACAACCATATATTAGGATTTTGCAGTATCCTGAGGGGCCAGCCATTTCGGAGTAGTATGGATGCCTAACTCTTCCTTGCTACATCACTTGTCTCCTTGCCATTAAAACAAGAGAATGCTGTCAATGGCTACAGCTTAAACAATAGGTCTCATCTGTGACTGTAATCAGTGCCAGCTTAGTATAACTGGTGGTTTCTATGGTAACATAGCTTTAAAAAAGTTCCTACACGCTGGCAGGTGATCTACATCTAGAAAAATCTTTACATTGTGACACCACAGGGTCCCCTGACCTGTCAAAGACCCCCTACCCTAAATAGGTCCAGAAAGGTTGTTGCTTTTCTAGAACTACGAGTGTTATGCCGAGATTGTGTTTCTTTGGTATAGTTATGACATGATATAACCCGTTAGCGTTTACTTATAGAGGGGCCAAAGCATGCCCCAGCACAATTAGCGTTGGGGTGAAGATTAACAGTAACATTAAGGCTGACAAATACTTGTATATGCAGAGGAGAGGGCCCTATTCTTTCACTATTCACTTTTCTTTAAATGTTAAAATATTCCGCAACGCTGTTCAACACATATTACTACAAAAAAGGAACCGTTGCTCCGCTACGCCAGGCACCACGGAAACAGGCGAGCTGCAGCACCACAGATACTCAGCATTGCGGCCACCTGCGTAGCTCCTGTCAATACAGTCCTGACAGCAGGAAGTATATTTTGAGAAATGTATGTAAACGTTACCCCGCCCCTTGTTTATGTTCTACCCCCACTATATAGAAACGCATATGTGGTGATTAGGAAAGCAGATATACTGCTGAATAAACATATTACTTGCAGCCTGGGAGATAAAGAAACATGACCACTGGAGCGTGCGCAGTAAAGCACATCGTGACACAAAATTTTCGCTTCATAAGCGATCTTGTTCGTGAAAACCGCATGCGCAATAAGGAGACTCGCTTTGCTCGCCGCTGTCTGCGCGCATACGCAGAAGGTATCTTCGCGCCTAGTGGCTGTCTGCGCGCATGCGCGCTGCCAGTAGGCCGTAGTTGCGCACTTGTATCTGGGAGGTGGGCAGTTGTCGTCAAGGTACAAGGAGTGAATATCGCGGGAGTCCGCTGGCTGTTCTTAATTCTACGCTACCGACCGCTTTATGGAGAGCCGAGGATGGCTCCATTCCCGGACGAGGTGGATGTGTTCACCGCCCCGCACTGGCGGATGAAACAGCTGGTCGGAGGCTACTGCGAGAAGGTACATCACGTAAATAAAGCGCCTTTGCACAGCTGAGTGACACGGTCTGCCAGGCCAACCCTCCCCCCCCGTCTGCTGTATGCGGAAGTGCAGGGGTCAAAAGCATCCTGAATGGGAAATGCTGGGGGGGGGGTCAGGGGTTACCCAAGTAATGCTGGAGAATGCATGTATGTGACATGTCGTGACACGGGGCAGTATGGGGTAGAATCTGCTGTCATGGTGGCGCAAGATTACAGTGTGTCGCACGAATCAGCAAAACGCCACTAAACGGGACCATGTTTTCAAAGCTGCAAATCAGGAATAGATTATTCTTTTGAGAATTAGGCTTGGTTTCCATGGTAACTCTTACACACTTAACACTACCCCGTTGCTTTTACACATATAATGTAATATATTTATATATGTCCATTAATCAGACATATATACCAACACCTCTACAATTACTGTTAAGTATATAGGTAGATCCAATTTTAGATGTATACCATTCATGTAAATTTCTCCCACCCGTAGCCCTAGGAGTCTGCATGTTATTTCTGTCACATTCCTCCAAGGAATGCCCGTTCATATAGGTTTGGACGTTCGTGTTTTAATGTATTAAACCCCTTGATTAACCCCTTTCCTTCCGTTACATTATATATGCATAATATAACATTTTATTTAAACAGCGCAACCTTTAGAATAGACCTTATGTTTCAAGTGTGATATATGTTACATTCTCTATCGCAATACATTCTAATAAAGTAATATGTTATGATATATAATGGCGTAATACAAGATAACAGGAAGATAATGGAGAAGGTATATGTCGTGGGTCTATTTGCTGATAACCCCAGTACCTGCATTCATTATAAATGATAGCTTTACGTGTTTTTCTGTTGTCAGTCAAACAATAAAACGACATGTTTCTGTAGCACACGGAACCGATAAGGCGTATGTTATGTCACGTACAACGCAAGTTAAAAATGAATCAACTGTTTACGGTTACACAATAGTTTTGTACTGTCTGTATTATCATCCTATAATCCTATCAATTGTAAACTCTCCTCTCCTGTTGTCTCTGTAAGTCAATTTGTTATCTTAGCTGCTAGAGCTTCCTTGTCATCGATACAAACACCACACTACCTCTCACCCTTTCTCTATGCCTTATGTTTGTCACCCCATTTCCCTCTAGATTGTAAGCTTGCGAGCCGGGCTCTCTTCACCTAATGTAGCGGTTTGTCTTAGTCTGTCAATTCTCGTCTTGCCATACCCCTTGAATATATGTATTTTATTAAACTCTGCGTAGATTGTTGGCGCAATATAAATAAAGGATAATAATAATAATAATACTATGTGACGTGTTCTTATGTATGTATGAATGAGTTGTGTCTCGTTTCCTTTTATTTGGAATCGGTTGAGTTACCTGTGACTGGCCACGGTGATCAAAGCCGAAAATGTACACGGCTGTAACATCGAGTACGCATGCCGTATGCTTAGTTCTGACAGGAATACATGCAGTAGCCGTGGCCAGTAGCTGGCGTGTGCCGTAGTGATTAATAATTGTGTGTGATTCCACGCCGTGTATCCTGATAGACCTTCTTAATACTTCTTTGGGGCTTTTATTTACATGGATCAGACCTTATTGTGCCCTGCAGTGTGTAGGAATTAGCATTCTTTTCATTTAGGGAATGAAAGTTTATTGTCTTAGCTGATTATGGCTACTGCTTTTACGGATGTCGTACTTTGGCATGGCTACTGTCTAGCAGCCTAGCGTGGCGATCCTGAACACCAAAGCTGGGGAAACTGATTCCTCCAAATCTTTGCACAACTACCCCCCTTCAACGTTACTCTTGCTGTCATCATTACTCAGCTCTTTCTCCAGATAAACAAACATGTGCAAAGAAGTAATGGGTGGCCAACTTTGGCCCTGTTTTGACACTTTTTTTTCTGCTTAAAAAGCCGTTTTGGGCTTGGGTTTTGCCGATCAGTAATTCTATATGCGGATTGGCCGGCAATGCGAGATGTGACTAAGAACCCAGTAAAAGTTGCATCAGACGTTAATTGAGTGACGGGTTTATGAGTGGAAAGTTTGCTTTTGCGGTTAAGAGAAAAATGCTGCAAGGTGATGTCGCAGTTTGTGTCTGGGCATTAAACAAAGTGTTCATTCCCCGATGATCTATCATAGAAGAGTCCGGAACCATTACCAAGATTGGCAGGGAGTTTAATGCCGCACCCAGGTGCCGGGCCAGGAAGCAGAGTATGTTGGCATGCACGGCTACGAAATCATTTTCAATAACACTGTATTATCTCAGCACTGATACCTTTAAAGTGAAATCCCATATTTTACACGAAATAACCCCGCATAGTGATGTTTATAAACTTAAAGTGAGTTTAAAGTATTAAATACCCAGCCTGTGAGTGCGTTACGGTCGTGTATCTTTACTGCTTTCACTTGATATAATTATTCCCTCCCTACCATTATCTTATGTCTGTCTATAGATGTTGATTGGTTGAGGCAGAGATGTCGGTTGGGTTTTGTAAGGTTGGAGGAGAAGGGATGCCACCTCAGAGCAGGAAAATTGTCAACTCCCATCGTTTAAAAAATAAATAAATAACATATATGTATGTGTGTGTATACAATCTATCAAAGGTGTGAAGAAATTGTGTCCTTATTCGTGTGACACATGTACACATCTTTATATAAGTTTAATGAGCGTGCGGGTTGTTTGGTACTTTTTTGCTGGTGTTATTGAGGCGCCGCGTTCTCTGGCGGGATGTGGACGCAGATTTTAATTAACTGGTCTTCATCTCTCTTTCTGTAAATGGTTTTGTAGGAGAAAGGATCGTGTTTAGTGTGTGTGTATATATATTATATATGTATTATCTATTCGGGGATCAGATGACTTTGTTATACTTGTTGGATGTATGGAAATGTACGGAGTAAAAGTGGTATTAATTCCCCGTTGTGCAGCAGAAGCCGTAGGCTGCAATTTGTGTAGTGAAGTAGATCGGTGAAATAAAGTAGCAGCCGTATCTCCCCGTCTCCGGGAGGTCGGCGAGTCGTACAATGTTTATATATTGGTTTGATAATGTAGTTGTAAACAAGTTGCTTTCTGGTGTTCACATAACCCAATGTTACACAACATGCACATTAGCTCAGCTGCCGGAAAAATATGTAACGGGGTGTGTCGGTCATCGCGCGTTATTAGGGATTAACAGAGACATGAACACGACCTGTAGAAGCACGTATACAATCTTCCTTTTGTAGTCTTAATGATTTACGGTCTGATTTTTCTCTCGTTCAGCTTTCCAAGACCAACTTTTCCAACAACAATGATTTCCGGGCTTTGCTGCAGTCGCTGTATGAAACCTTTGAAGAATTCAAAATGCACGAGCAGATTGAGAACGAATACATCATCGGCTTGCTTCAGCAACGCAGCCAGACCGTGTACAACGTGCACTCGGACAACAAGCTGTCCGAAATGCTCATGCTCTTCGAGAAAGGCTTGAAGAATGTCAAGGTAAATTGTGTCAACCGCAAAGAATGTCACCGGACAAAGAGCGAGCTTGTAGGGGCAGCGTAGGTCAAGAAATGTCACAGGTGTTCAGTTGGAGAATATTGTGTGTTTTAGATTAGCTTTCTACATTGTATGGATCTGGTGCAGCCCACCCTGCAATGTATTATTTGCTCCTATGAACTTTACATGAAAGCTGTAAAGTTTTTGGAGCATAGCCTTTTAACTCACAGGGTTAGTTTCTTTATGTTAGTTTTGATGATTTACCTGTTACTTATTTCTTATTTTACGTTTGATCTGTTCATCGGGTTTGGTGTTGGTTGCATGCCAAAATAGGGTCCATTACCCACTGCAATCTGTTTTATTTGCCAGCTGGGTTGGCCCGTCTCATTCATTACTGAAGCCTTTTAAGGAACTTGATTCGTTTTACTGGCATTGTGATCGCCTTCCTGGTGTCGCAGTTTCCACCCCCTAAAAAAACTATTTCCTAATGTATGTAACTCAGACTATTGTTCTGCTCATTGGAGATGCCGGCACTCGATTAGAACACTCTGCGGTTATCTGATTTTTTTTTTTTAGAAACACGTATACGTTTTATATAAAGTATATTCCATAGAAAGCCATTCTTTTTCTATGATTTCTTTAGAATGAGTACGAGCAGCTGAACTATGCTCAGCAGCTGAAGGAGCGGCTGGAGGCTTTTACAAGCGATTTCCTTCCGCACATGAAGGAAGAGGAGGAGGTGAGTAAAATGGATTTCAAATCTGAAATTAAATGGGTTTTTACAGACATCATGGTGTCATAAATAGGTTTTCTTTGAATTTGGTGCTATTCTTATGGGCCTGAAATCACTTTATATAATCTTTGGAAATTGTCTGTACCCTTGCAGGTATTTCAGCCCATGCTGATGGAATATTTCACTTACGATGAGCTCAAGGATATCAAAAAGAAGGTGATCGCCCAGCACTGCTCCCAAAACGACACCGCGGAGCTCCTGAGAGGCCTGAGCCTCTGGAACCAGGCGGAAGAGCTTCAGAAAGTGCTTAAATATTCAGTAGATGAAAAGGTAGAGCAAGGTGAGATGTTCTGCGAAGGATCACAGTCTTGTTTTAACCCTGAAGTATGCCATGAAAGTGGCATTTCTGAGAATGCCGTATGTACGTCTCCGTGTGGGCTATTCACGTCTTGTGCTGGGTGAAAGATTCTGTCCTAAAACATATGAAACCCCCACTCACATGAACACCAATTTAAATGGTTCTTTATTAGTAACGTGAAACACTTTACATTTAAAGTGAAGGATATGTGGAAAGCATATAGAGCACTTCTAATAGGTGTATCACGTACGTGGCTTACTCTGAAAGACATCTTACTCTCCTAGAAACACATTTTCGCTACATTCTAGAAACCCCATGACCTGGAATAGTAAAGTGTTAACGATCTGTTGCAATCTCAGCACGTTCAGCTCATACACAAGAATCATTGTGAACAACCAAGTCAGATTAATGCTAAAGAAATGATCTGATGTGCAACCGTAAGCAGTTTTAGCAGATAAGGGAAGCCGAGGGCTGCACCCGACCTTGTAATAAAAAGGTAGGGGTGTTTTCGCCTCCCCTTTGCGATGTCACCTTGTAGTTTTATTAAATGTAGAGAAACCTCTGCAGTCGGAGTTGCCAGTAGAGATTAGACCTCTACGAGAGACGGCTTTAAATGAAGCTGTATTAATTTCTCGCAACGAGGCAATCTTGGATACACGCGGAGCCCCAGCCTCTGCCACATGGCTATTTCACAGGAGCAAGAAAGTGGTAAGATGCCTAGGGGTTGGGAAGGGCTAGGGCATAACATGATAGCCCCCCGACTTGGCTTATTTTAATATAGTACATCCTTAAATATACTTCCCTGACCGAAAAAGACTGCAATGGCATGTTCATTTAATTTGTTACTTTGGATGACTTAAATGCAAATACTTCAAAGCAGCAAGAGTTTTGCTGAATCGTGAGCGTTATCGTATGTATGCTAAGTGAGGTCATATCTACACTACTAATTCCAGGTGCTGTCATCCGTTCTCTAAGTGCTCTGGCAATTCCGGTGTCTATTTGTTTTGCTAACCAAGAGCTTGATAATGAAAAGTAACATTTGTAATGTCTTTTTTTTTTTTTTTTTTTTTTTCCCCCTCCCCTCTAGAAACAAAGGTTCAGCAGAGCACTACGTCCATTTCCCATCTTCCCCCGGAGGTAATGCTGAACGTTTTTAGTTACCTTAATCCGCAGGAGCTGTGTCGCTGCATTCAAGTAAACACTAAATGGGCACAGCTGGCAAAAACGGGATCTCTCTGGAAGCATCTTTATCCGGTTCTGTGGGCTCGAGGTGAGGCACCAACTGTGGTCCGCTGAAGCTACTATATGTAGGACAATGCAATACTACAATACGTCTTATTCCTGTGACCTTTGCTTTTCTGTCCTTATTCCATCTAACGTAGCATTTTAAAGCATGCTGCTTTTGTCTTGGCAATAAATACATTGTGTAATGCCTTTGTATTATGTTGTTCAAGATTGGATAAGAATGTTTGTTCCTTTCTTCTGCAGTTCAGGTACGTACGAACGAACACCAGCAATAGCAAACATACACTATTTGCTATTTCCATGAACTGCATCATGCTGCTTCTTTGTTGGCGACTTAGTTTTAGGGTTAGGAAGATACTGAACTGGACTTAAAATATTTTGACCCTGTGCTGTGTGTTTCCTTCCATTTAGCAAAGTCAGTATCTGATTAAGGAAAAGGGCAGTACGCACTATGCTGTATAGGTGTTAATCTGTTTATATATGTAAAACTGTTACCTGTTCATATAACCATTATGTATTTAATAGGAGATTGGTACAACGGCCCCCCCACACAGCTTGACACTGAACCAGATGAAGAATGGGTTTCGAGAAGACATGTTGAAAGTCAAGCCTACCAAGAGTGGGATGAAGATGCCGATATAGATGAATCAGGTTAAGAATTATTAATTTGCAGCAGTTTAAGATATTAAAATATTACAATGTGCTTTGTCTAGACTGTACTTCATATCATCTCTGCAGCTTGCCACGGCTAGCAAATTTTGGCATACGAGAAGCTTTACAAACTCAGATCTGATCTCTGGCAATGTCATAGAAGACTGGCTTCCAAGGGGATCTGATCTGCACATAGCTCTAAACTGTATGGGGAGAAATTGGCTCCCTGCTTAGTATCAGCAGGTGTTTGTGTGTGTGTGTATGTGTGTATATATTATACACATGTGTATATAGATATAATATGCCAATGCACACATATAAATGTTTTTTGTTAACAGAGGAGGCTGAGCAGGATAAATCTCATATCAATATGGCACAGCGGGAAAAAGAATTACTACAAGGTTTGATGCACAGCATTTTACCAAATGCAGGACATTCGGTGAAAACTCTGGTCCTTGCATACAGCTCTGCTACAAGTAGCAAAATGGTAAGTATATTCTTTGTATGATGAATGGCATGTGCAAACACTATGATTATTTAACTTATTTGATTGCTTTATTTTTTCTTTAGGTGCGTAAGATGCTGGAATTTTGTCCTAACTTGGAACACCTTGATCTTACCCAGACTGATATATCTGATTCTGCATTTGATGGGTTAGTTTAAACGGGCAGTCTTTTGGCAATACCTAGTCGAGGCTGTATGCAAGAAGAATCCGAGGCGGTTCTAGTCGAAATCATGCAACATGCACAAGCTAAGCTGAGCCTTTTAGTAGAACGCTGATGTGTACTCCCATACAAATTGTATTAAACACTAGCCGTTTGGCCCACTTGCTGCAGTAATTTGTCCAGCCCAGGCTGTTCAGTAGACATTGCCTCTGCTGTGGAAATGTTGCCGTTTACACAGCTTACAGATGTGTAGTTGCTTTTGCCGATGACATAGTCTGTCTGCATGTCTCAGTGCGAGTATGCTCTCAGTTTAAAAGGAGAATATAATTTGTCACGCATGTGGCGTTCTGTGTCCTTATGCTACATAATTCTATCTAATTTTTTTTTTTTCTTCCCCCCTCAGATGGTCATTCGGTAGTTGCCAGAATCTCCAGCATGTTGACTTGTCTGGTTGTGAAAAGATCACGGATCTGACTTTAGAAAGGATATCTCATGCGCTTGGTATGCTGCCGTCTTATAGGAAGAAGCTGCAGAAGTGTTGCCAGAATCTCAAAAACATGAAAAGCTCATGGGGAGGAAAGGAGATCGCAAATAGCATTCGGTGCAGCATGGCCGGTGAAAGCGGATTATTTTCTGTAGCGCTCTGGCCAGAGCCCAACAAGTCTGAGTCTTATGCATCTTCGCAAATTTGGATTCTAGATTCAGACAAATTGGCCGACATTGAAGATGCAGCTGATTGGAAGTACAGAAATACAGGGGGACTGTGTGTTTTGGATCTGAATTGCTTTAGCGCTGGTTGCTGCAGCAGCAGACCGATGCTCGGAGTGAGGACTAATGTCAGCTGGCAGCAACGTTGCAGATCTGCTGGGTTCACCTACTGTGGCCATTCTTTCTGTTCCGGTAGCGGAAAACTAAGGACTATACAAGCACTCCCAGGGTCCTCTGCTCTGTGCAAAATCGGAAAAAGGACTACACGCTCAGAGATTACAGACTTTTGCCCTGGGAGTGCAAATTCTGATCTAGTCACACGGGGTGTACGGTTCCTCAGTCTTTCGGGTTGTCGTCAGATAACTGATAACGGTCTAAGGTAGGTAACCTTTTAAATGAGAAAATAAACCTGGTGCTTGAAGTATCCTGTAACCTGGATATACACGATTCATCAAGCAATTGTTTGTAATGCCCTTTGATTAAGAGGCTTCATTGAGATAATCTGGTCTGTCTTCTTTGCACAAGCATTTGAAGTTCACTTGTCTGCACCCAGTGAATGGGATTGAACCCAGCAGCTACCTGTCATTGGCACTCTAGGCTGAGGGCAATTTCAGCTTTGTAGTCATTGCTGGCATAACCTTTTAAAGGAGACGCCTAATGGTTTTCAGTGTTATGGTTTTGTAAAAACTTGGTTGAACGGTAGGGATCTAGGATCTGAGGATGACAGAGCCGCATAACAACTGATTTCCGGCCCCAGATGTTATCTCATCATCCAACCTTTGTAAAAGGCATCCGCTTCCACAAAAATGGAACATAAAAAGAAAAAAAAAAAAATACCAAAATGAGTAAATTAATGGAGAAAATGATCATCAAATTCTATGAAGAGGATGCTGACGTTGGAATCTCACATGGATTATTTTATATATATATATTTTTAGTTAATGTAATTGTAGTAAGCATAATTACTGACGTTATTGTATTGACCTGGAAAACATTGTATTAATTTCCTGACATTCTGTTTAAATCCGATATTGAATTGTCCAGTAGTTTAAATCATCCATTATAATGTAGTGTACTAAATGAATACTGGCTTTAGTGGGAAATCTTGTGGGGCCACTTTAGATGCTATATGGAAACGTCTCCAGTTAACGAACTGTATTGCTTGTTCCAAGGATTATCTGCTGTCCTTAACAAACTGTTTTGCTTCTCTTTGATTAAAGGATGTTGACATTGTGGGGAGGATTACCTTACCTGGAGCACCTAAATCTCTCTGGATGTCTAATTGTGACCGGACCCGGCTTGCAGGATTTGGTTTCAGCATGTCCATCTCTTAATGATGAGCATTTCTATTACTGTGACAACATTAATGGTAATGTGTGTTTGGTTACTTGATATGTTCTGCATCCTGTGTTCATTGTAATGACGGTCAGCAGATGCTATAAGCCCGTGAGTGAAAGCCTGCTTACAGGATCTGCTCCATTAAAAGGAATCGGTCTGTTGGGTCTTGTAAACACCACAATATATATATGTGTGTATTATTATATATATATATATATATATATATATATATATATATATATATATATATATAATATGAGAGAGAGACCTTCGAAAAGCCTATTGCTCTTCATACTTTGTGGAGTTCACGTCCGCGCCACATTGCTCCATATATCTTTACATATGTCTAAAAGTTATTGTATTTTTATTATTTACAATTAATTAGCATTTTTCCACCCAGCATAATTTACTGAACGCTGAATAAGTAGATCAGTGCCGCCAAAGTTTCCACTTCGACTGCTAGTGGTTTGAGGGGTGCAGCGTGGATGATTGTGCGGTTATGGTTGGGCCGGCCAGCACTTTGTGGAATGCCATAGTATTAAGCAACATAGAAACACTACGGCTGTTACGCACCATCAGGTTTCCTCAGTGTTTTGTCTTATTGCATTAGTACGCAACCTTTAATGAACCGGGGCGGTCACCGTGACTCTGCAAAAAAAGAGGAACTGAAAGTAACAGAAGCCGTGTTGGAGGAAGTGGTTCAAGTGACACCGGTTTCAGGCCTTCAATATCCAAATAGACTTTAACGTTTTAATTTGGACCCATACTGTATAATATGCCGATCTACCCTCTAAACGACATTTCCCAGCTCCTCAGATGTTTTGTCTGAAGCATAGCCCGCTGAAAATTCCCTACGTTCTCATGACTTGTCTCATTAATTAAGTTGGGCAATATGACATGTGATATGCATTTCCATAATGAAGCAACTTTTTCTAGCTTGTGACAAAGCAGATGGGGATGGGAAAAGGTGTGTGGAAGATGGCTGGTGTATGCCCCACGAGCTTGGATATTAAAGAATTACTCGGGAGATGTATTTATTTTGCCTTTTCACCTGCGTTCTATTCTTGTGTAGGTCCCCATGCTGATACCGCCAGCGGATGCCAGAACCTGCAGTGCGGTTTTCGGGCCTGCTGCCGATCTGGTGAATGATCCTGTTACTCTCCAGCTTCCTTCACCCATCTGAGCAGCCATTCTCTCATGCACTTTACCTTTTACTCACTCATGTTGTGTTAAGTCTGTTTTGGAGCCCCTGTGGAGTATTTCCTAATGAGCAGCATACATTGTAATTCTATGGCAAACTGTCAAGTGTAGTAACAGTTTTTGCTTAATAAAACTTCATTGACTGAACTCATGTTGTCGAATTACTGTTTCATTGATGTTATTTGGTCTAGTCATTTATGAGGCTTAATTTCAAAATGGATGACACAATTGACACCAATTTGGTATTGAAACATGGATTTGCCTATCTGCAGCATTAAATTTAATATTTGTGTAAAAGTATCTGTACTGGCCCTGAACAATGCAGAATTCTATGGGCACTTCCCAAATGTGTAGTTTTGGGCCCCCAGACAACCCCATGCATGGGTAGTATCACTGTACTCGAGATGTTGCTGAACACATATTGGGGTGTTGTGTGGTAAATTCATACCTGAACTGCAATGTGATGGGGGGGAAAAAGTACCACAACAAATTTTGACACAGGCTGGTGGTAAAATAAGTGCCATTTGAAATATCCTGGCGTGTCTAGTTTTAAAAAAAAATATATATAATTTGATGGGGTAAATTGAGCTGACCGGCTTCAAAGATGTCCCAAATAGGACATGGTGGCAGAAGGACCATATGCCAAACCTCCAAGATGAAAAAAATGCGCACTTCCCAAATGTGGCCTTTTACCTCCCAAATAACCTGACCGACCCATGCATGGTTGGTATCGCTGTACTTGGGAGATGTTGATGAACACATTGGGGTCTTGCTTGATAGTGATGTATACCAGGAGCTATAACTTCATGCCTGAATTACAATTTGTGTGAAGAAAAAAATTACTACCACAAACTTTGTCAAAGGCTGGTGGTAGAATCTTGTGCATGGAAAGGGTACATTTTAATTTAAATATTTTGGGGTGCCTGGCTTTCAAAAATATATTGTTTTGATGGGGTAAATTGCATTGGCCGGCTTCAAAGATGCCCAAAATAAGAGAGAATAAAGCATTGGGGTATTTCTAAACTCAGGACAAATAGTAGAAAATCTATTTAGCAGGGTTTTTTTATTAGCTTTTTTACATGAGTAAAGCATTTTCAAATGAACGTGTTTTGTTCTATTTTTCATTTTCATTTTTTTTATAGGAAATTAGACAATATGATCAAAAAAATAGTATATGAAGAAAGCCCTTCTTGTCCTGAAAAAAACAATATAAAGCTTGTGTGGGTTCACTAAATGCGAGCAGTGCAAAAATGTTAAAACAGCCTTGGTCCTTAAGGGGTTAATCTGAAAGCTTGATGTGATCATTTTAACTAGAACTTTCCAGCACATCCAGTGTATTTACTGCCTATGAAACATACTCTGCTGACGGTGCAGCTCCTTACCGGTGTGAGAACGTGGACCATAAAACAAAAATGTATTTCAGGGGTATTTTGCTCATCTTCGTGTGATGCGTGCAGGACGCAGCGCAGGCTTTTATGATGTACTTTACATGCGGCAGAAGTACAAAGTACAGGTAAAGTTCACGTTTCATCTGCATTGGATTTGCAGTCGTGGCAACCCCTACGCGTTTGAGGTAAAGAGGTCCGTCTGTTGAGTGACAGGGAACCGCTTCACACAGGATTTCACGTTTTATCTGTGCTGACTTCCAGAACCTTCCAATACCACCAACCCACAGCGAGGACTCCTAAGAAGTCTCGGTAAAACCTGTCGACAATAGTTAAGCACTTCCCCCGGTAGTTATTCATCCGTGGACCCAATATTAACACGTCCGATATGACCGGTTTCAATACCGTAAAGCTCACGCAGGATAAATTCATACGTTCCTGGTAGTTTAGGACCGACTCAAAGCAAAGTCTAGATTCATGCAACACGCAATCCTTAAAAATCCATTAAAATCACTCACACATGTGCTGCAACACTACACAAATGGCAACACGTGTAATTTAACACTTGAAAAACTCATATAACTTGTGTGGGTTCCCTAAATGAGTGAGGAGAAAATGACATCTAAACACAAGCACCACAGAAGTCTCAGTCCCAAAGGGTACAAAAGGTAAAACACAGCCTGGTCCTTAAGGGGTTAAAGAGGTCAGGGAAGAAGAGCTGGTCTGGACAGAAAATTCTTTACTAAATGCTCTTCTGGTGCTGAAACCCTTGCAATTCCAATTAAAATGCACTTGTCATTCATCTAAAAGCTACGACAAAATAAAAGGAATACGTGTTGGGTACCGGCTCAAACAAATGAAATGTGTGTTGGCTATGGTGCGTGCAATCGTGTGTATGTCTGTCCGTGTAACTCTCATTACCTCTCTTGCTTTCTCTTTCTGGCCTCTGTGTCTCAGGATAGATTGGATTTACGAATGACGATGACGGGCGTTACTTTGTTTTGAATCTGCACGGTTTATACCACGGTCTCCACAGCCAGACATTGCAATTCCCTGCCGAAGCCGTAAATGAGATGACCAAAATAGAACGCGCCGGCTAAATTATTCATTCACCAAATGACCTCTTTAACCCCTTAAGGACCAGGCTGTGTTTTACCTTTTGTACCCTTTGGGACTGAGGCTGTTTTAACACTTTTGTGGTGCTTGTGTTTAGATGTCATTTTCTCCTCACTCACTTAGGGAACCCACACAAGTTATATGTGTTTTTCAAGAGAAGAAGAGCTTTCTTCAGATACCATTTTTTGATCATATAAAAATTTCCCATAAAAAAAAAAATATGAAAAATTGAAAATTTTCTGACTTTTACCCGAAAAATATTTTACTCATCCAAAAGAGCTAATGAAAAAAACCTGCTAAATAGATTATACTATTTGTCCTGAGTTTATAAATACCCAATGTTTTTATGTTTTTTTTTTTTGCCTTTTTCAGCAAGTTATTGGGCAATAAGTACAAGTAGTGTTTTGCTATTTTAAAACAAAGGGAAAATGCCTTTATTTCACAATATGGATGTTTATGTTAACCTAAAATACCGCTGAACAACACATCTAAAGTGGTTTATGGAGAGAGTGGAGATCTGGCTTTGTGTCGGCCTGATATACATTATGCAGACGAGCCCCGCTACAAGGACAGTAGCAAGTGACGACATAGTTACAGCGCAAGAGACATAACCGTATAACGCGGTCTCAATCTTCCATACGTTAATAAAATGAGACGTATAGGTCAGCTAAAGCCAATGTGTCTAGTAATGGGATTTGTAAGGCAACCACACAATGCTGCAGCAGGACCAACGCGCTGCCGGCCTAGGGGGCTCGCTGTCAAGAATCTTGCTTAAATGTGATTACAATCTTCTGAAAGTAGGTTAATCTTGGCTTGACAGGGCGGTAAATGCTAATACCGAATTAAGCCAACAAACGATTTCGTAATACAAACAAAAACTACTGCTCCCTTTTAGGATGGGGTGTCATTTCTCAAAGCCGTTCATTGCTCAGACGTGCGGCATTCGCAGGATTAGGGGGCAACGGTCGCCTCCGCAGCTTTTACCTTAATTGGTTATTTAAAAAGTTTATGCTTGTGTTTAGCAGTCCGTGTAATTGTTCTGGAAATCTTTCGTTTCCTCATTGAAACAAATCTGGCTCTGAACGACCAGAAGAGCATTTAGTAAAGAATTTTCTGTCCAGACCAGCTCTTCTTCCCACCTGAACAGATCAAGCCTGAACAGATCAACAGCAGTCAGCAACTTAATAGGGTAGAGGTCATAAACATGAAGGTATACACATATTATTACACATATATCGCCCAAAAAAAAAGTCTTAGTGCACTTAGTATGAAAACTGATAATGATCTGATTTTCCAATTGTTCCAATATTCCTCTTTACAGGCGATAATTAACACCATGTAAAAGAATGACCCCAGTTCTTGGTATATACACATATTTTTATTGAAATGTAGTATCTTATCAGCACAGTATTCTTTGAGTAGTTCTATTGGCGTCTGTGTAGAAGAAAAAAAAAAAGTCACCGATCCATCGCAAAAGGTTGGTAGAACTACTCATGCCGATATATGGACGATTGAGATGGAAGACATTACATTTCAATGAAAGTTTGTGTATTTCACATTTTGTTTCAAAGATTTCTCATTTCCTGCGGCCGGCTACGCAGAGTTCTCCTGCTTCTTAAATGGCTGGCAGGAGTAGGGGAAATGGGCATGGAGAAAGATAAAGGGGGCTTGGGGAAAGAGTGCTTTAATCAGAAAGTTAATATATATATATATATATATATATATATATATATATATATATATATATATATAGCCGAGCTGGCCATGTGTAATCATAGCTAGATCAATGAGGAGGGTTTTGAGACATCTACACTATGTATGCATTATGTAGGTCCATCCCAGCCCTTCTTGCACTGGGGGTTATCCTTTATAATGCATTATGATATCAGGGAGCTGAAATGTTCAACTCTCCTGCAAATTTTACTTTTAGAGAACAGATGCCCCAAAGTTTTTGCTGAAACAATACAATTTACTATATTGCCACAGAACCCTCTCAGATATGGTACATCGCAGAGTATCCGGAATAAAAAGGAAAGGCGCAAACACACAACACAGCCAAATCTGTGAATGTAAAGCATTTTATTTAATTGTTCTGTATAAAAATAAGAAATAGAATGAAAATAAATACACCAATATCTACAGTTTGATTCAGAAAACAGTTATGGCTGTACAGTTAAAAATATATACCGCATTCTCATATACGCCACTTAAATATATTATAAACTGCATTAAATGTATCTGCTGCAGCGTAACCTTATAACCAATTAGTGGAATGATGGCATGTATCAGAGTCCACGTCCCCATTCATGCTTTGACCTGAGACTGGAATAGTATGATGACCTGAGACTGGAATAGTATGATGACCTGAGACTGGAATAGTATGGTGACCTGAGACTGGCATAGTATGACAGGTAGGAGGAGATAGAAATAGGAGCAGCTGCCAAGAACACATATTCCTGCAAGGATCAGCATTTTTCCTACATATTTGCACCTGTACATTTTACATTTGCAGTGGGCCAAGACCAAGACGTACAAAAGAGGAGCCGGCTTACTCTCTGCTCTTGGTGCCCTGCTGTAAGGAAAGTCAGCGGAAAAATATGGAGACTTTATACATTCCACCCATCAACCTAACCCTGCGTTATGAGTCAGGGACACTAAACATTTCACAATCAATTCAAACTTTAGTGAATAGGCTCCTTCGGGGTTTGCAAGCACCAAACAGATCGGAGTCTGCAATGGAGCCAAGCCATGCAAGCTTGCAGAGAAAGGCAGATATTCTCGTTGGAGCCGCACATCTCCCTGCATGTGTTTTTTGACTACTTACATATAATAATTAGGATGCCCCTGAAAGTTTTATTGGGGTTATTATGTTATAACAAAGGCTAATTGTAAAGTCATATTTATTGGTCAAACATACATTTTTTTTTTTAACGCCCCATTGTATGTAGGCTGGGGGTAGTTTTTCTACTGTGGTTTGTCTCCAAAAAAAAAAAATCCATGTATTTTATTTTAACTGATTATTGCACAGGTAATGCTACACATTAAAAAATATATGCGTCTAAAATAATTAAGGGATAAAAAAACAAAGCTTGGTAATTTAGTAGAAAGCGTTGCCATTGCTGGTGACACTTAGAGAGGCCGTGTGGCTTAAGGAATATTTTATGATGAAAACGCGTAGTTTCGACAAAACAAATGGTGAAAGGGATAATAAAACCAAATGACTAGGT
This sequence comes from Spea bombifrons, assembly GCF_027358695.1. NCBI lineage: Eukaryota > Metazoa > Chordata > Amphibia > Anura > Pelobatidae > Spea > Spea bombifrons. Next base: position 15,615,248 of record NC_071087.1, on the reverse strand, counting down.
CCAGCTACCACTATGATTAAAATATGCAGATTTAAGATGGTATTTTTAACCTTATTATAGTCACTGGCTTACTTATTATCAGACTTGTAAAACACAATCTCTGAAAGTAGTCTTCAGGATCCGATATAAAAGAGACTCAAGGAACAGAAATGCCGTTCTTTTGTTGTTGATCTTCACCCCTTTTGACTGCTTCTGAAAATGGTCGTCATTTACAAAGTTCTTCTTTACGGTATAGTTAACCAAAATATTTCCATGGAAAATACAAATGGTGAAGAATTTGCTTAGGTCTTGTTTTGAAGGCACTATATAGCTCTAATCTTTTATTCCCCGAGATAGCCAGGGCAGGTTTACGGTCTCAATGATTGGGTTGGAATTCCATAGACTCAAACCGCCAGTCCAGGAACATCACTGCCTGCAACAAAGACTTGTTGAAGTAACTTGTGGCTTCCAACCCTTGAAGAGATTCAGTTTGCGAGTGCTGAACGATCCAAGACAATGTTACTTAGCGTGACAAAAGTTATAGTGAAACATTACAGGAGGATTAGCAATAATAATGTCTGTACCAATTAGGGTTGTTTTCCTCATTAGAGATCAAAGTGTAATAAATATACATTACTGACACAGATGGAAGCATGTTCTTATTCATCTGTTTCGTACGAGAGATGCAACGTAGACCCATACAGAATAGATGCTCTTTGGATAAGGATGGACGTATACCGCCAGGGCAAACTCTATGTTGGGAACTTCACTGTTGTGGACTCCTGTGCTGTACACAGCCTCGATCAGAGGTCCCACCTCAGAGAACGCCATGTGAATCGGGAAGCCGGAGAACTGAAAAGATTTTAAAAAAGATTTTCATGAAAATATTGCACTTATCACTTAGAACCATCACTCTCTTCTAAAGCAAGACTTGTCATATTGTCATAATACAGACACTTGGCTTCCGAAACCCATTCCAGCTCAACAGCGGGAATTAAATCTTTTGCACAACATTATGTATATAATGTATATATATATATATATATATATATATATATATATATATATATATTGTAGAGGCTGTCACCCGAGCAAGAGGCACTATATTTTCCTGATACTGTCCCTATGTGTAACAGATTGGCATCAGGCAGCCTTTAAACAGGAAAGAGTACAAAAAAAATTTAATTTTAATTTTTTTAATGTTCTTTTTTTTCACTTTTTTTTTAATTCTTTATTTTAAGTTATTCTTGTAAATGCATCATGTTATTTTCCCAAGGATGCTGTTAAGACAATTCTGATCTGAAGTTGTATTGGAACACACTGTGTGTAACGTTATACTCTGCATAATTTGGAAAGTAAAATAAAATGATTGGACATATTTCTCAAATGTCTCATATTACTGCTGGAGAGTTACAGTATAATACAGGAGTACATATTGTAGAATGTGCTTGGAATATATGAAAAAAGACTTGGAGACGAGACTTGGAGAGAAAACCACAAACAGAATATGTTTTTTAAATCTGAAAATGGCTGATTTACCCTATATTCCCCAAGCTGTCTCTGTAGTTCTGTGCGATGATCTTCTTCGACGTCTTTGCCCTGGTTTTGCTCCAGCAGTGGTAAGAAATGGCGGAGCGTAGAGATGCAGTATCTGTTCCAGCGTGTAGGATGCCGTGATCTCCACTCCATGATTTTCTCCTTCAGCATTTTTTCGATCCTGCAGATAAAGGCATTAGAAAAACAGGCCAATTATGTTTCAGTGTTATTATTTCTACAACCGTATAACTGTCTGTGGTCCATATAGATATTTATCTGATGTATCCCCTAAATACAAGAGACAATATTCTCATTTGCATTTCATACAGTGCTTTGTAGGAGGTTAATGTTTAAAATAAAGGGGCAAGGACTAGAAGAGAGCATTTGTATTTGGACATACTATGAGAAGAGAAGGAAGAGAGGTGTTGTAAATGGAGCTTTCTCTAATTCGGTTATAGTGGGGTACCTGTTGGGTCTATCCGGGGTCCACTTCAATATATAAAGTGGGTATTAGAAGGCAAAACATTTGCAGATGGCACGGAATATGTAAATGCTAACCAAGATATTCAATGTTTGCAGAATAATTTCAATAAATTGGAATACTGGATACAAAAACAGCAGACGAGATTTAACATTGATAAATGTAAAATAATGCATTTGGAAAGTGTTAAATTCAGCAGAGAATGTGGAACAGTACTGGTGCCTAAATAAGCACTGTGCCCAACCTCAAATTTTATTTGAGCCAAATGCCCTTATGTATGAACGTATTCAACAATACCTGGGCATCTATCCTGCAATATCATTACATTTGTCCACAAAGCTGTCATACCTGTCCTGAAGTTCCGCAGCCGCTGACTTGTCTGCACGTTGATAAATTAGCTCTTCAGGCTATAAACAAAATATTATACTTATTCATTTTAACATAAATACATTCATTTGAGAGTATATTTTAATGTATGATGAGAAAGGGTAAAATATTATGGCTAGAGCGTATAAAGAACAGGAGCAAATACAAAATAAATAAAAAAACAACACATTTTAACATCCTTACTGAGGATGTAATTTGGCTGTAGAGGCAAATCTGTAGGTAATTGTGATTACCTGCACGCTGGAAAGACCAGGGTTTGGATAACTTCGCGAGAAGAATGGTTTCCACAACTTAGGTCTGCTTGTGTCAAAACTCATGGAAATCGGAGAATCATACTGTTGGATATTAAACCAAATCTGCAAAGAACGCACAACAAAAAAGTCAACTGATAGGGCCTAAACATGTGTATGGAGAACTCAGAAGAGAGTAAACACCCAATGTTCTGGAGGAGAACTTCTATTGAAGGCTATAAAGCTCCTCTGATCTATTCATCAAATTTGCAGGAACGTAAATATTTAACACATCTGCCAAAGTACCTCCTAAGCCACAAGGTTTTCACAGCTTTTCAAATGTTCCAAATACAGGTAAAGACAAGTTAGCGTACTTTATGCTAATGAGATGATGTAAGAGCAGAAGTGGTAGAGGTTAATACAGTGATGGCGTTTAAACATGCATGCGAGAGACATAATGCTATCCTGAATCTAAGACAAGACGAAGGACCGATTAAGGTCTGAGTCTGTACATCAGGGAAATGGGCAGACTAGATGAACCAAGTGGTTCTTACCTTCAGTTAAATTATAGGTGTCTACCTTTCTAACATCACACTTACGTTATCAGCGTTAATCAGGCAGCCAACACTTTGCAGAGGACAAAAGGTGTCATATTGGCCATAAAACCGCCCGTTGCTAGGATTCCATATGATGTATTGGCTTTGCTCCAGGGTCAGCACGTAGGCGGTGGGTCCCTATAAACATTACAAAACTACAATAAACATCTAACAGGAAAACATTCTCACATGCAAACTGGATAAACGTCATGGAAAGACCACATTAGTGAGAATTTTATTTATCTCAAAATCTGTATTATTTTGTTTGGTGCAATAACGATAAACATCCTACATTTACCAGATGTTATGTGTGCAAAAATCAAACACTTGTTGGTCCAGGAGCCCCTAAATAAGACGGGCAGATTTAAATACCTTCACTTCACAGGGCCCATACCCCGGAGCTCAGCCCTCCTGCTGCTGTGGCAGAGGGGGCGGGGCTATATTGGGAAGGCAGGGCTCACTATACAGAGGGGTGGGGCTAATGGGTGGAGTTGGGTGTGGATAGACATTCTGGTGTTACTAGAAGATGAGATATGGAAAGAGGGGCGATTAAAGCATATACCAATTATTAACCCTTAATATTTAATGTGTGTATATAAGCCGTATATCCTTGCACTGTGTGTGTGTGTGTTATACAGGGACATGTACGAGGCAGATCTCCAGTTTTTGAGGACCTAAAATTCTCCTGAAACCTTTAAAAAGGCATTGAGTCTAGTCCTAGATGACCATTAATAGTTCTAATTTTACAGTAGCTGGATCGTGATAACTGCCCATGATCTACACTAATATGAATGTGCTATGAATGTAGTATAGACATCATAGACTTCACGTGGCCATCACCACATGGCCTGGCAGCTGAGCAGGATAAAGGAATTATTATGCACAATAACTAACAATTAATCCATAGAAGAGCTCTTTACCTCAGGAATAGCGTTCCCTATTATAAGCCATGCTTTTTTCCCCATGGCCAAGAAGTAATTACACAGCAGGACTGCATGTTCCTCTTCGTCTCCGGCCAACAAGTCCAGGAATTGCTGAAGAATCGGGGAAAAAAATACTGAAGATTACTGAGATCAGACACACATTCTTTGCTAAAAAGACTTGGCTGGTGTGTTCGTAAATGGTTATAGTCCAGTCACTGGTATACCAGCATGCTGAATGTATAAGTTATTCCTTCAAAAAGGACATTATTAGGAGAATTAGTAGTCTATAGCTACTTCTTTTCTCCTTATACTTTACTCTTGGCCTGTCTGCTTCTACCAGCCCCGCTGCATTATATGGTTTCTCTCTGGCCTTTGTATAGATGTCAATGTGTCTCGTAAACACAATATATACAGTTTTTCTGCTGGCTTTCTAAACGGTGGGTATTAGTGCGAGTATAGGTCGGCCCGTAAATGTGGCTGCCTCTTGGTAACACATGCGACAAACGCCATTAACAAAGTTCAGAGAGTCCACATTTACCAACGTATAGAAAGCGCAGAGTATCTTGAAGAAGGGAACCGTCACTCTACCCTTTTAGTATAATTAGATACGTTTATTACGCCTACCTATAGCTTGTTATTTGTGTTTGTCTATTAGTGTAAACGGTTTACCTCAAAGAGTTATCTAATCAATAACCTGTGCTGAGGTCCTTCTCTGTCCTTCTTTAAAAATATAACATTGACCATGTGTTTACAGCTGTGTACATATATATTATACACACACGTGTTAGATATATATATATATATATATATATATATATATATATATTATACACACACGTGTAAGTATGATAGGAAGTAATTGTACGTACATCTGCTGTGCTCCACAAATCGCATATGCCAGAAAACGATATGTTATCAGGAAGGAACGGGATCAGGGAGACGTAACGTGCCACTAGTTCCTGCGGGATAAGAAAAGAAAACACGTATTCACGCAGAGCTCTGGAAACAGTGGATGTCGAATACGGACAAGTCCTGTTCAGAACATCATCACTGGCTCTGCCAAATGCAAAGGAGGACCAACATAACAAAGATGTGGATTCACATAATGCCTCAGGAACTCAGGAGGTCCCTTCTTCAGATCTTTTTCTATGTTGGCCCAATGAAAGAGTATTAACAAAGGAACTCCGGATAAGGGTATATTGCGGAGGGATGATTAAGGTTTAAGCCTTTAAAGCAGGAAAAAAGGGGGCAAACTAAATGGGCCAAACGGTTCTTATCTGATGTCAAATTCTATGTTTCTATGGCTGGGAGAAAAAAAACTGGAAACACAGAAAATCATGAATAGTCCAGAAATAAACACAAAATACTAACCTACATAAAGATCATTTAACAAATTCTACAATGTTTTGGGAAAATATTCTCTAAATGGTAATTGTGTGTTGTTTAGCGCTTACGTACCATAGCTGCTTGTGTATTATTTGGGTTGGCATCCAGAAACTCCTGCGGGGGATTTAGGGGCTTGATGTACCTGGTTACAAAAACCATTGTGCCGTTGATGTCCGTTACGGTGGTCAGGCACTGCCGCCTTGGAAACTTTGTAGCTGCTTCGTACTGGAATTTCTCTGCTACCTGTAGCAGCTTTTCATCTTCCCGACTATCAAACTTTAAAAATATACATATATAGTTTAAATTAAAAAAAAACAGATTTCCTTTAGTTAATTCATGCGAGACACATTACTGCTATTTAAAAGGGAAATCATGCTTTAACAATCATAAGTTAAAAATGGTTATGAAAACATCCAGGACTGGAGGGGTTAATTTGTTAATTAATTAGTGGGACTGTTATAAAGAGCCGTGACACTGAAGCAAATTATTTTACCGGATCTTAAAACTAAAGAAAGTTATAGTCACCTTTTCTCTTACGGATTCTCCAGGCATCAGCTGGGGTTCAATGGTCATAAACAAGGTCAGAAAAGAGCCTTGAGAAAGACTCCTGACGGCATCATAACCCCCTTCGCTGCCCATCGCCCGCTGCTTGCTGTATCCCAGAAGAACAGGGGGAGCTTCGATCTGAAAAGTGCCCTCAATCTAAAAAAAAATGGAGAAAAACAATGCAGTTAGTGGGTTCAGGTAAGTATTTAGGGCTCTGCCGCTGGCCGCTGTATTATTTGTTCATTATTGGCTTAGTTTTACTCAGGGCCGGCCGAAGACTTAACGCCGCCTGGGGCGAAGTTTAAAACGCCGCCCCCCCACGCCGACGCCATAATCTACGATCCCCCCCCCGGTACTTACCTTTAAACAGTCCTGCGGCGAGTCTCCCTGCTCTGCCACGGTGCCGGCTTGTAATGCTGAGCGCCGGAAATTGACGTCACTTCCGGCGCTCTGCATTACAAGCCGGGACCGAACAGGGAGACTCGCCGCAGAGGAGAGAGAGAGAGGGGCGCCGAGCGGGTAAGCGAAAACCACTCGGTGCCCCTCTCTCTCTCCTCCGCTTCAAAAAAAAAACAAAAAAAAAGCGCTTGGGGCGGCAAAGTGCCGCCCCTTCTAAAGTGCAGCCTGGGGCAATTGCCCCAGTCTGCCCCATTATAGGGCCGGCCCTGGTTTTACTGCTTACCAGTCCGCATCATAGTGACAAAAACAATAAAAACAAAACTTCCAGGCTTAAGTGTCTCTACCATGTCACCATTTACATAACAGAATCGTGACATACCCTCGTCTGAAAATAGATGGTGGTAAAAGGAATGCGTATAGATCCCAGCCAGTGTCTCTCAACTCTTGTATGGATTCCACTTCCTCTTTCACGGTCATCCTAAAGACAATAACAAGTATTATATCATATATATTATACACACACACACACACACATTATATATATATATATATATATATATACACACACATACATATATACACATGCATACATTTACACACACACACACAATGCCCATGATTCTTCACCAATGGTGATGCTCATGGATGTTGGCTTTTAAAACCAGCTAAATGGATACCAGTCGACTGGCCCTGTCTTACGATGGACACAATGGAATGGAACTGATACCCAGGATCTCCTTGGATTTCCTATATTAGCTGCTGCATTACAAACGGTAGAGAATTTTAACCCTCTATATTCTTAAGTGTTCATTTACATAAATAGCAGTCACTTAAGTCATTGAATCTATATTAGACTTATTATACTTTAAACAGGTGTAGAATAAAAATAAGAATTGTGGATAATTAATCCACTTGACTGCATTCAAAACATATTCTAGCTTCTTATTAACATAAAAGGCGTAGGGGCACATTTTATACTTACTTCTAAGATGTCATAGGATACTTCATCAAAAACATTTATAAACACGTCGTCTTTCACCGACTGCAAACTGGAGGTGCTGTAATCCCCATTAGGAGCTCTGCCAAGAAATGACAGAAAAGTCAAATACTAATAAACACCGTTATACCGTTAGAGCTTGGTTTGCTTTATCTGTAGGTTGCCATTGTAGCCAATCACATGACCTTTTTCACTGCTTAAACACCACACTGAGATGACTCTTTATGGTAATTAATAAAGTCATTTCCACCATAGACTTTTATTAGTCAGAAAGTCTGGCTGTGTGATGAAGACCAAGTCATTCTACATGACAGTGCAGCTGTCAAAATACTATGGTTATTTTAAAACAGAACACTACTGTTGAAAATATATTTTTGATGAGCAGGCCTTGTCATTGACCACATATTTCCAGTTCTCCTTTAAATAGTGAATTATATGCATTTTGTGATATTCTATACGCAAGAACTCTTATTTTATCATCTTGGATGAATCCATGTTGCACGCGTATTCATGTGTTGTCTAAGGGATGCACAAATATATGAATATTCTGATCGCACCTAAATGGAAGCTCAAGTTCTTCATTCCAGTTTGGGTTTGGTCCATCTGCTGTTGATGTCTGACATATGGTGCGTTGAAAGGAGACCTCTACAAACGGCCGCACTAAGACCTAGGATTACACAAAACAAAACGTCATTTAAGGATTTTTTTAACAAGATATATTGTTGCCATAGAAACATAGAGAGTACAATTAAAGTGGAATAGCACCTTAAAAGCAGAAATATCTGCCCACGTTGATTATTCTGAAAAGAGGCACTCACCTGGTTAATGACCCACTCAGGAGACTGTCCTTGTGCTTGTGGAGATGCAGTTGCTGTAAACATCTCATTAAATGATCTTGTAGACCTGGATGGTTGTGTTGGTTTGCTAAGAACAAAGGAGGGATTAGTGAATAAACCTCTGAACCAGGTTTTTTTTAAGCAAGCGGAAGAAAAGTTGATTTTATTCAATTTTGTTCCAATAAACTTCATCTCCAGACCCGGAGGCAGCCATTGTTGTCAGCCATGTTATATATTGGATGATTTACCCTGCTTAAAGACCACACTGAGCCGATTCTTTCCGGCAAAGCTAACGGAAAGTACTTGCCCCTCATAGATTTTCATTACCCAGAGCGCCCGTCTCGTTCAGCACAGGCTGTGCGATAACAAACCGGGTGTCTGTCTAATAGATTGGGCTATGATAACAGAGCTAGAACACATACAAATGACTGAAATGCAGCATTACCAAAAACACTACATTATATAAAAACTAGAACTGAAAAAAGCAGAAAGAACAGTGTTTGTTAATGTGCTAATAATAAAAAAAAATATGCAGTGAGGTTTCCCTTTAAGGTGCAAGGTGGAAGAATTGCATGCTTTGGATTTAAAAGAGATTTAAAAGAGATGTTGGAAACAGGAATTCGCCTGACAAATGGACCACTAAGTAAAGTCCTTCTCCATTCAACACAGGGACTGTTTCAGCAGAACTACTTGTTGTGTTCTACTCCATTGTACATGACTGTGGAGTATCATAGCACTCAGGGGCGTAACTAGAAGCCTCAGGGCCCCGGTGCGAGAATCTGTTAAGGGCCCCCCCACCCCCAACCCATCTATCCCCTTCTCACGATCTACCCACTCCCTCCCTACCCCCTTCTCAAGATCTACCCACTCCCTCCCTACCCCCCTTCTCACGATCTACCCACTCCCTCCCTACCCCCCCTTCTCACGATCTACCCACTCCCTCCCTACCCCCCTTCTCACGATCTACCCACTCCCTCCCTACCCCCCTTCTCACGATCTACCCACTCCCTCCCTACCCCCCCTTCTCACGATCTACCCACTCCCTCCCTACCCCCCCTTCTCACGATCTACCCACTCCCTCCCTACCCCCCTTCTCATGATCTACCCACTCCCTCCCTACCGCCCCTTCTCACGATCTACCCACTCCCTCCCTACCCCCCCTTCTCACGATCTACCCACTCCCTCCCTACCCCCCCTTCTCACGATCTACCCACTCCCTCCCTACCCCCTTTGTCACGATCTACCCACTCCCTCCCTACCCCCCCTTTGTAGGTCACTTACCGTCAACACCGTTACTGTGTTGGGAGCGTGAGGCGTTTGTCTCGGGTGCCGGCGCTTCACTGCTGAGCGCCGGCATATGATGTCATATGCCGGCGCTCAGCGTGAAGCGCCGGCACCCGAGACAAACGCCTCACGCTCCCAACACTGCACTCTGGGCAGCGCTGAGGCAGGCGGCGGCGGCAGCGGCAGCAGCGACAGCGGCATCAGCGACAGCGGCATCCTGGATTTCTGTCAGTCAGGGGGGCCCAAAAGTTGCCGAGCGGTTGCTCGTTTTCAGCAACCGCTTGGCACCCCTTGGGCACCCCTGACTGGCAGAACTCCAGGGCCCGGTCGCAGTCGCGACCCCGGTAGTTCCGCCACTGATAGCACTGTATAAATCAATAAATAATAATTTCACCCCCCCCCCCAAATCACATAGGACTGTTGGATAAGACGCTTTACCTCGACACCGGTTTTCTGACAGGAACGTCATAGGCACGAATGACATTGACAAGGACCTTGATATCACCGTCTGACAGGTTCTGAGCAGTTACTTTTTTCTTTTCTTTCCGTCTTGGCTTCAATGGGCGTTTTGGCTCAGCCAGCTTAAATAGATCCATTCCAAGGATTCTGACAAAAGTTAGAAAATGCATCATTCTCATGGTTTTGCTCCAAAATGTTATTGTTGGATTATTATTACCGTACTAACTGCTCAGCTACACTACAGTCCTCGGTGAAGTCTTCCAGAAATGGCTTAAACATGGTCCTGAGGCCATTGTTCTTACGAGATCTGTATAATTAATATGTACATGGATACCATCATAATGCACCGTACAAGTCCACCTAGATTTAGAATATCCACAGAAATCTAACCAGATGACAAATTGTTTAAGTATACAACAAATTTGCCAGAAATAAAAGGGCACAATTTTGCTTGAAATAAGTTTTGATGGACTGGAAATGTCCATGGTCTATGGACATTTAGGGAGGTACAACGAGCTCAGAACATTATGATTTATTTTTAATGTTTGAATTTGTAAATAATGTTGGGGATTTTGTGTTCTTCAATAGATGTAACATGGGGAATTAAAGAATCTAACTTATTTCTTTAATATATGTGCAGGGACTTCTTGCCATGATCATTTCCAGCTTGCATGTGTTGGCCTTGGCTGTTGTTGCTGGACTTGATGCTACGATGTTGTCTAATTATAATAGTCTGTTATATTGATGTCCAATCAACAATGAAGAATAACTGCCCCGTTTAATATGCAATTGCTCTGAGCTCATGCGCTGTTCGAGGCCGGCGTGAGCAACCAGTAGTAGGGGTTGCACTCCTAAAACCAGTTTGAAAGGTGACCATGTCTGGATAATTATTTTTTTGTTTATGGATTAAATCCAGTTCCTAAAATCTGAGCTTTTTCATTTAAACATCTAATTTTTTTATTACAATGTTTAAGCCATTTTCTAGAAAATTGCACGAGGAGGACCTTAAAAATAGGATTGAAATCGGTGCTACAATGACTAACAAACTAAAATCTGCTCCATAATGAGTGAGAGCACAACAAAAAGCAAGTGAAGAGACTTAAAACTAGCAAAAATAATGTTCAAAAGACCAGACCCCTTCCTAGCACATTCTTAACCTACGTCCCCTCCGTTCCCCAAGGACAAACCAGCTTGAAAGGTAAAGAAGAAGGGGAAGCGCTGGGACTCCAGCATACGTGGCAGGAAATCAAACGCAAGTTTTAAATCCCCCATCTGGACGCCAGCTTTTGGGTTCACCAAGTACAAAGAACGAGTAAAGATGAGCTATGAAAAAAAAGTGGGATCTGCCAGTCCCAGTACGAATATTGTTCTCAAGGTTATGGAGCAGGTTTTGCTTGTTGGATGGTTATGCAGACAATAACCAAGAGGTAATTACTTTTCTAGGCATCACTACTGCACTGAAAATGCTTTTATATATATATCTAGATAGATATCATAATTAATCTGGAAACTGCAGGCCAGTTGTCTAGGAAGTAACGCTCTTGGTTAATTGTCTGATGAAAAGCAGTATGGGAACGAGCAATGACATACCCGGAGCCACCGGAGCTTAGCAAACCATGCAAAGCAGAAGAAGAGTATAAGCAAAATCAATAAGACACGTGGTACTTATTTATCGGTAACTTTTTGCCACAAGCAGTTTCAGAGGTACAGGTACTAGCTAAAACATGGAAAGAACCAAGAGCTTGGGCTCTCCTTTATCATAAAAACGAGACATGCATCTAGATACACAGCTACCCTCTGCTAGTGGAGAAAAACATGCGCATGATGGAGTTTAGCAGTAAAAGAGTTAAATTGAAAGGTGTGAAGAGCTCTGGCATGGCAGGATTCTGTAGGAAGCGTGATGAGAAATAACCTGACGGCATCACTGGCTTCCATGAGCGAGAGGCCAATCTACCCAACAAGGAAAGGGATGACTTCATAAAATAATTACTAACGTCAGATCTGTGCGTTAATACTGGACTATGACATCAGCCTCTCAGAGGGGGCTTCCCACCAAATGACGGGCTTTCAGTCTCCCCAGATAAGACAACAGGTTGTCATCAGATAGGATTGATTGAGCCACTTATTCTGCTTCTCCGAGCAGAACACCTTGCACTCTTCAGAGGATAAATGTTAAGAACCTCTATCTTAAAGAGGTGCATCCTTTCTGCTATACATTCGGATTTGACTATATATTTATAGGACATATAAGACCATACATTATATTTGCATGCCTGTGTGCTTTGCCTTCACTTCACTGGCATTAGACATCTTGAGGCTAATCTATGATTTATTTACTAAAGGGGAAGTTGTGGTCAACCTCCTGAACTCAGTGTGCAGAAACAGACATTGGGGATGATCATCCATAATATAAAGTTTTCAAGATGAAACTGCAACTCTCCTGCCAACGCCTTCTCTAGTAAATGAACCGGAATGTTTACTCTGCCACAATACTTTTACTACATTATAGTGCATGGTTTGAACAATAAGTCTCTCATAAAATCTGCTCCCTACTGTGGTATCGTGTGTTCATTTACACTTTTTTTTAATATCAATCTCATCACCCCTTCAGCACTTTTTATCAAGCATAATGTTTGGGTTTTAAATGAAGAATTAAGTGTTTTAATTCTGTATTGTAGCAATACATAAAGAGACATTTATTCACATTGGTACTTACCCAAGACTCGGGATCCCTTCTTCAACCACCACATCAGAGAGAATGAAATGATGCTTTGCTATCAGGAAACGGTTCATTACAGATTCTTTAACCTGTCCAAAAAGAGAGCAGTAACAACATGAGAGAGACGGGTAACTACATTAAATTGCATGGTTGTTTAACCCCTTAATGACAATGCATTGTTTTCAATGGGTTTAGGGACCATCCATTGTCCATAAGGGGTTAAACATCAGAAAATCATGTTTATTTACTATAGATCTGTGAACATGCTAGTTTATCTTGGTTTATTCATCAGCGACTAAAGGCAGGGAAGGGGCACGAGCGGTAGGCTTGGTCCCCAGCTTGTCTAACCAGAATTGCAAAGTGAGAGCTGTGCTGCATTTCATTTCTACCTCCTTGGGTTCGTCAGGGGAGATCAGAGGTCAGAGGACCGCCCAACGGGCCCATGCTCTCCACTGGCTGCAAAAGTAAGGCAGCGGGGCAGATAACCAGGACACCAGAACAGTGCCTGGAAATTGGGACCTAAAAAAACAGGACTATTGGGAGGTATGGAAAGATATACTCTGTATACAAGCAAAGAATTGCTAGAGATTTATCTGACCTTCTGAAGGTACTTGGCGACCAGGATTCTGTGTGCATCCAAATGATTCTCTGTGGTGCTCGCATCCTGTGCATGCAACTTCTTCTCGTAATCCTTCACGGCAGAAGACAAGAACACACTGGTCAGACAGAGTCTCTACATCTACGTTCATTACCGTACTGTGTGATCTCTCCGTTTTAAGTGCAACGTTTTATTTGCACTTGCAGCAGTATTTTCCAACAGCAATAAGCAGTGGTTCAGGTGATTTAAATAGCCAGATAGTAATATCTGTAATATCTCCACACCTCTTTACAGTTTGCGGCAGTGATTTTACTTACTTGGAAGATCTTTTCCGGGATCTCACGTTCCTTAATGGGAACCTGTTTGAAGTTGCGAAATTCTGCTACCCCCTGGTTGCGAAGCTGTAGGAGTCTAAAGCGTTTTGATCGGCTGAGTTCTTCATCTGACACAAAATCAAACTCTTTCTGCAGCTGTTCCAGTCTGAAAAATTCAGGGACACAGGCATCCCCCGAGTTTGCAATCTACAAAGAACGTAGAAAAAAAAGGACAAACCGTACGGTCAATGACGTTTGTTAACTAATTCATTATTTGGAATATGTTTGGTATCTCATGTCCGTTAAGAATTTGTCTTATAACATTATTTTTGGTTTATAGCATTTAGTTAATGAAGTATAGCCAATTCTTAAACTGGAACCTGGCCAAATGGCTTGTGATGGCAGTATAACTGACTAATTTCTGGCATGACCATATCGCATTTCTTAACATTAAAGAAAATTACTTATTGTGTCATATCTTAAATCAACTGAAAATGTTTACTAGATTATTAAATATAAGGAGACATGAAAAAAGCGGTAGACTTTGGGTTTCCGTCTCTCTTTCCAGACTACTGTAGTTTCTGCAAGCAAATCAAAGTTCTATTAAATAGACCAGTCTTTTCTAATAGGTCTAGACTTGAACAAAAGTTAATAAATAAAGGAAGAAATAGCATATACTACCATTATAACCTGCATCAGAGCTGCGTTGCTGGGGTCATTTGGATCGAGCTTGGATTCAGCAGCCCATTTGGCCAATTTCTTCATATCAGTTAATCCAGAAGCGCCGATAGATGCAATCGCATCAAGGCTATTGAATGCTCTAACATGAGGGAAAAAAACAAATTACAACATGGACCTGGATCTGTTGAGTCAAGGAAAAACCTCCGGAAGCACTGGCATTGGGAGGTGAACAAGATCCAGTACTCTTATAATATGAGAAATCTCAGTACTAAGGATACTTACCTGCCGCCCATGGTTCTTACTAGACTTGTGTATTCGGGCGAACATGAAAACGAACATTTTTGTTGTTCAGCCCGAATACCGAACATACGAACATGTCGGCAGGAAAACGTTTACAAAGACACACAACAGTAAGAATCTTCGCATTCATCCTCATTTACTAATCTCTAATTTACTAATCTTCATTAAAAATCTTGATTGAAGTGCCTTATGTATCAGTAAACAATTATATAAACTTTATGAGAGAATTATCTGGATATAGGGGCAGCATAAAACGTGTGTCACTAGCTGGTTAAAAAGGCATATGATGGACATAGTTAATGAGGAATCTATTACATTCTCCAGTTCGAAGAAATATGATTTAACACGTTTGTAAGAAAACAATAAAATGCCATATGCTTTATAAAACATACACATTACAGTTGAATATAGTTCTAATCACCTTTGCATGCTGGTATTTTGCTGTGAAATAGGAGGGACCAAAGGCACGCCATTGTCTCCAACACCCCAAGAAACACAGTAGGACAGTTTTCCAGATGTCATAAAAGACATCTTATTGCTACCATCTGCCTCAAACGAAAATGGAACATCTGAAACCCAAAAAAATGAAATAAAACATAATGATAAAACAAACCAGCTGCCACCTTCAGATGAATGCGTTCTTTATACACACATACATGCTAAAAGAAACATTCATTATTAAAAAACACCTGTATATCATCATACATATGACCCGCCATCCACACCTGTGGGCCTTAAGACCATAGCTAATGGTTTCCAACTTGGCACTTGTGTCTATCTCTACATTTTCTGGTAGTTGTCTCCATTGGTGCCCAAAGCTGCTTTGACTGGAATGTCCTTTTTATATCGGCAGCAGGTGAAAGCCAAAGGAACCTCAAGATTTTCAGTGAATTCAAGCCTTAAAGTCGTTACCACAGGCTTAAGAATATTGTTGTATTTGTTTAGTAATGTCAAGCCCATAAGCGCTCTGTAAACTTAATCCATGGTACTTTAACATAAACAATAGACATCGCTCTTCTTGGATCCATTGAAGTATCCCTTGTATGCACAAATACAAAGAAAATGCACCATATTGTGATAGTCGATATGATGTGGTCGATGACATCATCCCTCACTAACATATGTTAGCTTTCTAACAAAGACCTAAGGGAAATGGACACACATCATGACAGCTTATTCATCAAAAGCACTTATAATTTAAAACCGATGTTGTGTACATGTTTTATAGCCAGTTAAAACGCTATTTCAATGTCCCAACGGCTTCTACATTTCAAACAGATCTCCGGTCTCCAAAACACATTGGTGTCTTATGCAACCCTAAGCTCTCTGCAAGCCACCATCTTACCTCAGGTTACTTGAAGGATAGAAAGGTATTGAATCACATTTAGACCATCCTATCACACATACTATCAATTTTTAATATTTTATTTTGTATGGATATACATACCAAATGTATGTATTATGGGGTTTCTCTTGTTCTTGTTTACATTTCCAAATGTGCTTTTTCTCCTGATCGACTCCCACTCTCTGGTCGTCTAAAGCCATCAATCAATTCCTTTAAATGTGGCCTCTTTTATTTATCCATCCCTCTTCTAGCTTTCCTGCTACACCAAGCTTTCTGCAAGCCACCATCTTACCTCAACCTATAACCCACCCACCTCTAATTCATTCTCTTTTTGCGTCCTTTAATCCCATACCCGTAATTAGTGCTACAAGAAAGCTACCATTCCCTCACACTGACCCTCCTTTTGTCTCAATTACCCATATAATTCCTTTTAGATTGTAAGCTTACAAGCCCTGAAAAGCCCACTATTCTTGCCAGAAAAACATAAGTCCCATAAGACTAAATGGCAAGCTCATGGGCAGAGTCCTCAAATCCTGTTGTGTCTGTAAGTGCAAATGTATATTTGTTATGCATTTGTGAACTACCCCATCTTTATATAGTACAGTGCAGTGTGGTATGTTTAATAAAGGAAGATGCTAATAATGAGAGGTTTCCTGTCATGTCCTGACAGGTTCTAGATGTTTCTCCTGGTATTTCTGGGGATTTTTTCTCTCCTATTTATCGTTTACAAAACACACACTTTTTAAGGGGTTTGTTTTATGTTTATTCTGGAATCCATAGCAAGACAAGATTCTGCAATACAGTAATTTTTTCTTGAATTATCGTAACTTGACAGGGTTTTTTGACCAGGATACAAGATTCAGGCCCTAGTTTCCAAACAATGTAATTTGCTACCTTTTGATGACCTATATAACCATGTGACTAGCGCCGGGGTACTTACCACTGCCAACGCCTTCATGATTGAACATCACTCTCTGGTTGCTGCTAAACTCCACTTCTTCCACGGGGGCCTTTCCTGTTAAAACGCTGGTTTCCGGGATGGGAATGAAGACATCGGCCAGCAATGTGGTACCACTGAGGCCAGCGGTCTCAAATACCTACAACAACAAAAAGCTAGGACAATGGAACACGGCAGACATGTTACAAACATTTACAGATGTGTATGAATGACATATTGTAACCAATTCTCAAATAAGCTACTTATTAAGAATATTTGTAATAATGAAACAATTGACAACAAAGTGAACACCAGCTCACCTAATTAGTATCCTGAGCGTTTAGTGGCCATTTCATCTTCACAAACAAGATATATATTATCTAGCTATACATCCATCTACATTTTATCTATCTATCTATCTATCTATCTGTCTGTCTGTCTATCTATCTATCTATCTGTATGTTTATATATATATATATATATATATATATATATATATAAACATACATACACACAAATGACTTTAAATGTATCTAGAATAAGGATTTCTCTTCCATTACCTCCAGTTTAATGCTCTCAGGCCAGTTAAAAATCTGCAAATTAAATATCTGTCCCAGATGAACGCGAAAGTCTGATCCCAAACTGTTTGACGCAGTTCGGGAAACTTCTTTATTGTTAAACATTATTTTAACAAAAAGTGAGCGCTTCTGTGTGTCCTCACGTCTCAGTACTTCCACCCTAGATGAATAAAGACAAAAATACAGCTCGTACTAGGTGTAACGTTCATTCTTTTTTAAGTGTAAATAAATAAACAAATATTAAAATAGGTAATACTGTTACAACTCGTGTTACATTCTTTACAGCCTTAATTCCCCTACCTTGGACACATCTCATTGGGGGTCACAGTTCCAGACAAGCTGAGCTCTGGTACGAGAATAGGTTCTCCAGGCTTCCTCCTGATACGCGCAGCTTTGTCTCTAACATGCTGTTCCACATCCTGTATGTCCATCATCACGGGCGGCACAGGCTTCGATGGTCCCTCTCCCGAGTAAACAAGCTCTGTCTCGTCTTCTTCTGTACTTTCCTTTTTCTTCTTTCTCTTCTATTGATTAAGTAAAAGTATGATTTAGGTCATTTTTCCGACTTTCTCAACAAGTGCCCCAATTCCCAGGGTGTTCAGCGACTACAAATCCAAAAAACGGTACACAACGTGCTCATGTAAAGTAATGGAAGGCACACCAAAACCTGTGCCAATATAACAGCATCAAAATAGTATGTAAATTAACACGTTTGAAGCCGGGCTTGTATATTGCTTGGAATGTTATTAGAAAGCTGCAATCTATAAAAACAATAATGGTAACTACAACATATCAACTTCCCCCAATCGATGCTTTAAATCCAGAACTAGATCAAGGGTTGGTACCTCGAAGCTCTGTGATGGATACTTCACTAAATGACCAGGGATGACCTGATAGGTATCAAATGACTTCCATAAGCCTTGTCACAGACACCTTGGTCATCCCTGGTCTAGATATCCATATAGTGCAATCTAGGCATCAGTAAATGTTACCTTAAATAAACAAAACGATTTAATATGGTGGTGGGTTGTCTATGTTCCAGAAGGCACAAATAATGCAAACCCAGCAGTGTCCATACCTGTGCTCTTCTCCATGCTTTCCACTGCTGTAGATCGTGTTTATATTGAGTGAGATTCTTTTCATATTCCTCCGTATATTCTTCCATAAGTTCTCGTATCTCTGCCTGGATTTCTGCTTTGTATGCCTGCTCGTCAGCTTCCCTATTAACTTCTTCCCTTAATGTCAAGGCAAACATATACACGGCTCTTAGTCAAGACTGTATATGAACATTTAATTCCACCATTTTTGAAAGATGAAAAACATTTTTAATTTGTATCCACTGCTGTTAAATTGTGAATGTAGCGTTCTGGGTGATAACTTTTAATGTGTTGGGTCAACACATTAAAACTACTTAATTTAAATTAATTCACCAATGTCTGCCCACCAAGTTCACCTTGAGCCTCAGTAATGCATGTTGAGATAAAACTAAATTTACAAACCATTTCTACACATTAAAGATACGTTGGCGTTAGCATTGTGTTCCAGTTAAATGCACCACAAATGGCTGAACTCGACATTGAAAAGAAATATATACAAGGAACTGTCAAATCCAAGATAAACCCACAGTTGAATCCAGCACTAGAAGTCATGTATTGTGCTATTTTATTCAATGTTCCATTTTTGTTGCAGCTGGAACATCACCCAAAGCCATAACATAGCACACGTCATGCACATGTCCCACTGCGTCCCACGATCACTCAGTAAAAATGATATTGGAACAGTACTCTTTCTGTGGTGTGCATGCCTTGTTTTGGCAGGGTGTACATGAACCCCTTGGACTAAAGATTGTTTGGATCCTTAAGACTAGGCAGTCATCTAAAACACATGGTGCAGGTCAAGATGGCAGCCCAGTGAAAATATCGCAAGAAGTAATGAACGAAAAAGTTGCATGTGGATATTATAATTACTATTGTGGATATCTGGAACGTTCCTCTTAAACCCAAACTCTACTACATTAGGGTTAGGATTCTTCAAAGCATTACAGTACAAAACACACACGTGTCACCCAGGAACCCAACGCATGGTCCTGCTGAACGAAGAACTGTATAGAGCATGTATGTATAGTAGGTTCATTCTTTCAGCTCTCCTTTTATTCATAAGAAGGCCTTAACAACAAAAACACATTAAAATAACCCGCTTTATAAAACCTACTTTCGCAGGTAGAGTTTGACTGGCGTGTTGGTAAACTTCTGGAAATCACGAAGAGACTTTATTTCTCTCCAGGTTTTTATAATGGACTTAAGAAGCATACGATCCCTTTCTTGCTCGGTGTCACGATATTTCCTAGTTAATCTACAAGAAAAGAATTAAAAAAAATAAATAAAATAAATATCACATTGCTTCATTATACAGGGTGTCTCACGTATGTTTGATATGGCGTATGAATTCATACTAATATATTATTTGAATAATTGTAATAACATGACAGTATTCCAATTGCTTAACTATAAAAGCTATAGAGTTGTCTAGCTACCGGTGTTTGGGGCAGGGTAAGTAGTATAACACGGCTCCAAAGCTTGACAATCACTAAAATATATTTTTTTTTTACATTTTTAGTCTGTAGGTGGCAAGCTAAGAGCTCTGGCTTTATTTTGCTGCTTTTTAGCCACACTTTAAATAAAATAATAAAAGACAATTTGGTTTCCTGTAAAAGATTTAGGCTTGCACAACAATACCGTGCCGGTTACAGTCTTCTCCAGCGCTTGCACATTAATTAAGGACAATTATTAAAGTGATACATAAGCGAAACCGTTCATTCCCACTATGCCACACTTCATGAGTTCTAATCTAATGTAATTAAACCAAGGCCATAAAGGGGCCAGAGACTCCATAAACCATTTCTGTGGCCGTTCCTGTGTGGAAAGCAGATTCCCTGATTATATCATCTGCTTCAGAGGTGATGAACTTGTATTTAGGAGATGCACCTGGCTTCCATGATAATACTTTGCCTCTTTTACTCATTGATACAGAACATGAATCATCTGAGAAACCCCAAGGGTCTGCTGGAATTAAGGGTAATGTATACCAGAGAACTTCCTAAATGAGATGACTCAGACACTTAAAATATTATCCCTTTAATAGTATAAATATTCAAGTATTTCTTGATATGTTTATTATTATTCTGCCAATGTTATTATCTCTTTCATATTTTTAAGTAATTGTTGTTTGGTTCAGACATTGTAAGGTCGGAGAGCGAGAAAAAGGGGTGCAACAATGAGTACAAACTCCCCGCGTCTCTTGAGTCAAATGACAATTATGTCCAGGGCGGGCATTCATTAGAAGCGCGGCCGCGGCTCACGGTCACTTGATGGGAGGCAGGCGGCCCGCAGGCAGTGCAGGCTGCAGCCGTGAGCCGCCGGCTGCGGTCATTCAGTAAGCGTGGCCGCGGCTCGCGGTCACTAGGGAGAGGAGTGGGAGCGAGTCAGCCAGTTAGGAGGACCTTATGGGAGCGCCGCGGGCACGCTTGCACAGCGCCCCTATTGTAATTACGCTCCTGCCCTGCGCATAGATGTTGGTGGGAGGAGGGGGGAGGCTCATGTAACAATGACAAGCTGAAATTGAAGGTGATATATTGTCCCTTTATTTGTTTGTATAACGTAAACACATTGCATCGGTATATTTCACCGAGACGTTAAAGACATTACCTGATTTCCATTTTATATTCAGACACGCTTTGTTCAGCTATAAAGCTGGATCCGTGCGCCGAGCTGCTTGTAGAAATGCTCTTTATGGCGTTCCTTAGCGCATGCAGCTTTAAAACACAATACGGAAGATGGATTATACTTTTAGAATTTTACACAACATGCAAATAATAAACATATATATATACATATATACACACACACACACACACACACACACCTGGGACCTTAATAAGGGTGGATATTGGCTTATTGCTTAAGGCTTGCGGATATAAGGGTTATGGCGTGGGAGGGGGGTAATAATTCTGAGTAGAGGAGTTTTCCATTACCCCCCCCCCCCCCACACACACACACCATAACTTAAGAAACGGCAGAGGCATTATTAAACTGAATTAAATAGTTTGGAACCAATTAGTCCTATCGTAACATCATTTATTGTTCTAACGATATATGGTTGTGAATCAATGACTGCATCCAAATAACATATTCAGCTCAATTGCGTTGGGAAGACTTGAAAGAAAGCAATCGTTGACTTGCTCACCACCAGCGCTATATACATGTTAAAACATATTTAAATAATAAAATGCCTGGATTTTGGGATTAGTCATTAATCCCAAAGATACTTACACAAAAAATATACTATTTATCCTGGCAATTAATGATGTGCTCATGATACAAATTAATTAAGCACCAGGGTAATAATTTGCTTAGATTCTTGATAAATGATTTCAAGTTGTTACAGACTGACCAAGTTTTAAAAGAAAAGCTTACCGTATTTCTATATTTCTTAATGACTAACATCGTTAATTAAATGAGAATTAGGAAACTCTACAATGCTGGCAGGCGACATGACCCTTGAGGTCTGAATTGGACCACAGCTAAATGACACGCAAGCTACTTTTGTATCTTTACACTTCCAAATCAGACTTCCAAAAAGTATTATTCACAAAACATAGTCTTTGGAGGAAAACAATTGACGAATAGCCCAATTAGATGTAGTAGTGAGTTATAGTCCATAGCAAAAGCGTGGCATTTAGATGTACTCCAATTCAGTCCTCGAGGGTCGTGTCTGAGAGTTCATAGGTATGGGTATGTGTTATTGTATAAGACTAGCTATGATTATATATAGCTTGATACAATAACACATACCCAAACCACCGGGTCGTTTAGGCATATCTACTACCTGCCCTATTCCCCTTCCGCTCCCTTACAGTTTTGAGTTATCTGGAGCTAGCCCCACTGCTTTCATGAGTAACTCTCCACATATCCGCGTCTAACCCCATCCATCATTAAGCCCATCAAGCCAAAGGTGGAGGGCTCTGTGTAGCCGAACGTGCGAAGTCCCCGGTTATCCACATACCTTGTCTGTCAAAAGATTTGAGAGATTTCTCTGTTTCCTCCCTAGATATTGATCATATAACTGTGCTAGCTTCGAAGCCAGAACATGTTCCCGACTGAAAAGGGGATGGTGAGTAAATATGATTCCTGAAATATCAATGTCCAGCTGAAAGTTGCCTTGGAGACCTTCGGATCCAACAATGTACTGGTTGGCATGCTTTGGTGGAATCGCCTGTTGATAAAATGGAAATAAGTGGATAGATTTTAATGACGTTACATCATTCTTAGAGCAATCCTAATGAAATCCTAATACAAGAGGCCATGTCTCCTAGATATCTATGACACCATCTAACAGATACAATAGTTATATAAAGATGGGTAACAGTGCCTCACCGGGATCAGAAGTCCTTCAAAAGCCACAAAGACCCTTTTATCTAGCCTAGATATGACATATATTGAAATATTCACCTTTGATTTATTATAAATCTGTTCCCGTAAATAATGTGAGGTGAGTGCTTCTGATATGCATTTAGGAAAAAGAAAAACCTGGCTACGTCTTTGTTAGTTTATAAACATCTTTACAGACTAGCATGGGGGACGACCATCTTTAGCCCACCAGAAAATAGTTGGGTGGGGAGAGAAACGGTCCCTGAAAAGCAGAATAAATCTGCTTTAAAAATCTTAAATAAAATGCATTATGTACCTGCCAAAGTCATCCAGCCATTGAAGAACATCTAAAAAAAGCCAGCATCCAGTAAAATAATGATGTCATTTCACTTAATATCATTCAATAACGCATTCTCTAAGAGCGTGAAAAAGAACTTTTAATTCTGACCCAGGAGCACATATATGTAACTATACATTACCTTTATGTATACCGTTTCCAGGGCTGGATCTATTCCCTCATGAAGAGAAAATACGGGAGGTCTTGTAGAGGATGGCTTGATTGGGTTGGGAAGGGCTAATATTTTGCCATCATCACCAAACCATTTTTTACCCTAAGAACAAGAAATCGAGGTAGCATAGTTGACATCACTCTTCAATAACAATACACATAAGAAAACAGTTAATGATACATTAGTGATATAATGTATATATTTCACAGTAACAAACAATAAGCCAAAATATTTCATATTTCAAAATGGGAGAATGTTAAGCGGAACGGGGAGTGTTTCTATAGAAAATCGAAGGACAAAAAAGAAAAAAAAGTTTAAATAATGTCAGGGCCATAAAGTCATATGAAACTATGAAGACGAGCTCATAAGATATAGGCGCACACCCTTTCCCAACGGAACAAAGTATTTAAATGGGATTTATTAGCTTGCATGTTAAACAAACCCACTCAATACTAAAACATAAAATAAAAAGACCTCAGAAAAGCATTTAGTGGAGTCCCAAATATGTTTTTTTAAGGGGAAATAATGGGACAAGCCAGAACCAATAACAACAGACAAAGGGGGGCATCAATCACGGAATAATAGCAGACTGGAGTACAACATATATATATATATCTGAACTTCTTAGCGCTTTGAAATCAATCCTTGACTCTTGATAGTTTTACATAGACATAGGATTCTTGTCACACTAACAGAACTTCATGACATTATCTTCAGTTTATTCTAGTTTATGCAGCCTGCATATTTAACAGAGTTAGACTTTGTTAATTTAAAGTTACATGTATATGTTTTGGGTTTTTTTTTTTTTGTTTAGTTTTTATAAGTGCCATTATCACATCTCTCATTACTCCTCCACAATCTATTCACATAAACTTCTGTGACCCCAGGGGGACCCTCAGGGTTGTACCCAGAGTCTCAGGGCATTTGCCCCAATCTGAGGGTCTTAATGTTAATTGGCAGTCCGGAGCTGACACCCAGTTGGTGCTTTTGCTGTCATTATGTTATGGTTGACATTTAAGTGTATCTTTAAATAATAAGTCAAGCCTTCCACGAGGACATATTATTTGAGGCATTTGATTAAAATGTAGAGTGAATCACTACATACAATCATCATGATGGGCTGTTAAAGGGTTAATTCAAGTGTATAGTATAGTGATTTACGCTGCAATACTAATTTCTTTTAGAAGCACATCTTGATTAAAATTCCATTAATTAAAAATAGTGTTTTAGCCCCAATAGGCTCCTTAACTCATCTTTCCCAAATGTTAATTCCCGTTAGACATTCGCCTCAACAACCTTCTCATTCGGTTATGGGGGATTTTTATATATATAAAATCTCTCTTTGGCCCATTTTCTCTGCAGAAAAGCTATATAACATTTATACTAAATCTCCCCGTGGAAGCTTTTTTGTGGAAACAGGTGATTCAGGTCACGGATTCCTGTGATATACGGCAGCACCGTATTATATATATTTTTTAATTACAGCAAAAAATGGATCCCATTTAAATTATTATCGTTAATGAAAATGAGATGCTCTTCTGTACATCGGCTGACCTCATCTTGCTGGAGTATCCGGTTCTCCATTATATTCTGATTAGTCGAGGATATTTCAGGCCTTTCACCCACAAACAGGCCCTCGTCTTCCGGGTATCTGGGCTGCATGTTTTCAGGCACCTTTTGAGATGTTGGCACTAAATTTTAAAAGACAAAACACAAAATTCCAATGGAAAATCAACCTGGATAGCGCACTCGAAGGGATATTGCAAATATAATTACGACATGCTATGTCCGATATGTAAAAAAGTGCAAAATCAGCTCAGATATGACTGCATATTGTTTTCTCATTTTTAGAAATAATCAGTTTTGTTTTTTTTTTGCCTCAAACAGGTTTAACTTGTCCTTATTTTACATTTCACAAAATGTGTATATATAATGTCTTTATGGAAATATTAACTAATAATAATGATTCCACTACTGCAACTAATTATTATTACCGTATTATATTATTAAAAACATATTTTTTTGGGAGCGCACCGTGTATTGCCATTACAACCAGCAGTGCAATGGTTTAGTACCACCTTTTTTGTTTTTGCATTTGTTTGAGGGGCTTTTGAATGTTCATACTGCTTTTTGTATTAATTTCACAATTACTATTTAAGCAGATTTTTTTTTAGAATAAGTCTGTAAATGAGAGCAAGAAAATGTTCAATTTCAAGAAATAGATGGTACTCATATTAAATAAATAAAAAAAAAAGGATATAAAATAATATGAATATTTACCCCGTCGAATACTTGGTATAAACAGAACATCTTTTTCTTTCTCCAGCCGGCTATGATAGCCTTCATACTGAGCAGGTAATTGTTCTACAAAATCTCGTACTGTCTGGTCGATGACAAAAAAGTCATCTTCTTGCACCAAAGATTCCCCTTCACCCTGAAACAAAGGGAGTAACATTAAGTACTGAAAAGCAACCAAGAAACTTTAGTTACACCTTACATACCTCTTAAAAATATTGGTGAGAATTCCCCTTTATGTGTTAGTATCAGTATTAGTTTTCAAAAATATTGTTCTTTTCTGTATTTTAAAAAAAGTTTTCACAGCACATACATATTTTCTTATTGTATATCGTTTACGTGCATATGTTAAACAAACACACTGCCTTGTAGTAAACAATAGAATTGCTTACTCTTAATCACCAATACGGACCATCTGACTAAGAAAAAAAAAAGCCTGTGGAGGAGAGATTTTGTAGGATATGGAGCACTTAAGTAAAATCGCTATAATGAATCAGCTGTGTAGTGTTGGAGCAGGGGCCAATTATCACATTACTGCCGACAATGGCAGTCTCTAGGTTTACAGATAAAGGAATACATTTACAAAGCTAAACTGCATGAATGTGTACAGATCTAATTCTCAAAGAAATATATTCATTTTTCCATAGCATAAATCGGGAGAAAATGCTGTTGAAAGGCGTTGATGTTGAAGATTAAATACCTCACCAATAACACCAATCTACTGTGGGGTATGTTATATTTTAAGTAGTATTTAAAATGCATACTTGATGGAGAACGAAGAGTTTTGTAAAAAAGTAGAATCTACTGAACTAGGCGAGGAAGAAGAGGCTGTGCAGCTGGTTGTGCCGCTCTAGGGCATCACTGCTAACCACA
The DNA here is from genome assembly GCF_027358695.1 of Spea bombifrons. Lineage (NCBI taxonomy): Eukaryota > Metazoa > Chordata > Amphibia > Anura > Pelobatidae > Spea > Spea bombifrons. The sequence continues at coordinate 15,588,634 of NC_071087.1, read as the reverse complement.
GTCAATGAGATTAGTGCCAACCTCTTCATCCTCTGCCTCTCCTTCTTCTTCTTCTTGGTCTGCACTTTCCTCTGGTCTTGCCGTGGATTGTCCTTCGCCCGAATCATCTTTTTGATTGTCGTTTATATTTCTCTGGTTCTTTTCTTCCACCGGTTCCGGATCAAAGTTCAATGTGAAGAAATTGAACGATTCTTCAGCAGTAGGAAAGCCATTGTGTACCTGACAAGGTAACAGTTTCATTGCACTCAGTAAAAATCAAAACTCTAACACACAAATTATATATATATATTATATAATGAGAAGCCTATAAATGACTGCTCATGATGTCATATGACTAGGTTTGACTTAACAAACATTATTTATACATCTAAATCAGTGTATCTTGGGATAGGAAACCCAGAGAATTGCTAGAGGTTTATATTCTTTTAATTATTGTTTAAGTATTTTCTGTTTGGAATGTTAAGTAAAATGTCATGTTTTTTAACAGCTATTATTCAGTAATACCAAATAAGATTAAATTGATTAAATAGATATTGTATATTACATATAAAATAATAAGAAAATGATACACTTGTGTAAATCTATACCCCTCTATAACCTGCCGGGGCTCATAATGTTGAACAAAAGAAGAAATACAATAATTTGCTACTATTGCATGAAATGCATTAAAACAAGATAAATATCAATCCAATTGTACCACATTATAGCCATCACAGGACCTTACTTTAGCCTCCACACCAAACCCTGCTAATAAACCTTCAGTGCTCCTCTATCCTTAATAAGCATGAAAAAATGTGGTAGGGACTTTTTTTTTTCTTTCAAGAAAAAGCAGCAAATGATAATGTAATAAAAGAAACTCATTTCTTATTATGCACTTTTCAACCGGTCTCCATCCCACTCGGGGATGGAAAAGTGAACTCATCACAAGTGAACAGACAAAGCTACAATTGTTCTCACTGACTCCAGCTTCACTTCACTACAACCCTACTGAAATTAGAAACCTACTATTCTCCAGACCACGTCCATCTGCATATGACTGCCTACAGGGGAGGGCTGGCAGCCTAAGGCCTGGGGGGCAAGTCTAGTCAACTGGCCCATTGCACCATCAAAGCGGCTGCGATTGACATTGAAAGCGGCCGTCGTGCGCCAGTCACTCCACCAGCGCCTAATGAAATTAAAGTGGCCGGTGTGCACACCGCATGCCTCAGCTCTTCATCACACCACTTTTAAGACGTGGGAAGAGGAGCTGAGGCATGGCCATTGGGTCTGACAGCCGCATGATGCAGGGGCGTACCTAGAGTATTTGGCACCTGTGGTAGACCCTGTATGTGGCACCCCCCCACACACACACACTTTAAAACTGCATAGTTTCTATGGTTAGGCAAACATTGACAGGGGTACAGCATAATTGTTATCATTATATGCTTAGGGATTACACGGTACCACCGTCAATGTGTGCCTATACACTGAGCCAGACACCGACAACCCCTATCACTATATACTAAGCCAAACATTGATGTGGTGTAGGCTTACCACTTTAGTGACTGGCATAGTATATAGTAGGGATGCACCGAAATGAAAATTCTGGACTGAAACTAAAAATTCAGCATTCACTTGGCCAAAACTGAAAAAAAAAACTTTAAAATACTTTATTAAAAGTAACACCAAAATTAGACAAAAAAATCAACAATAATATTAACACACATATATATAACAACAATCACAATCCTATCATGTCCAGGTTCTAGCATGTGCTGGCTGACTTAGCATGATAGGAGTGTGATTGCTGTTTGCAATTATATATATAAATATATATATATATATTAATACTGTCATTGAATTATTCTGTCCAATAAAAGTGTTAACACACCGAAGTTGGACCAAAAAATAATTTATAACAGCAATCACACTCCTATCATGCCTAGGCAGCCACTACATGCTGGAATCTGGGCATGAAAGGAATGTGATTACGGACTCCCTATGCCAAGCTATCCCCCAACACTTACACATCCATGCTATCTGAAACCCTCATTCACAAACATTCAGCATAACACCCATCACTCTCACACACTTACATTCAGCATAACACCCATCACTCTCACACACTTACATTTAGCATAACACCCATCACTCTCACACACTTACATTTAGCATAACACTCATCACTCTCACACACTTACATTCAGCATAACACCCATCACTCTCACACTTACATTTAGCATAACACCCATCACTCTCACACACTTACATTCAGCATAACACCCATCACTCTCACACTTACATTTAGCATAACACCCATCACTCTCACACACTTACATTCAGCATAACACCCATCACTCTCACACACTTACATTCAGCATAACACCCATCACTCTCACACACTTACATTCAGCATAACACCCATCACTCTCACACACTTACTAATCCACTCTCTCCTACCTTTTCTTCTTTCACTCTCACTTTTCCTCTTCCTCTTCTTCTACTTCTTCTTCTTCCTGTCCTGTGCACTGAGCACGGAAGACGGTGGGCGTGGCTTCAGTGTTGTGCGCCGGGATTTGACATCAAGTCCCGGCGCACAGCCACAGTTGCCGCGCGCACCGTTTCTGGAGGCGTGCCGGCATGGTGGCAGCCCTCAGATGAGCGGCAGCCGGGGGCGGACCCCGCCCCCCCCCGCCAGGTACGCATGACGGCCGCATTCAATCCTGCTCGCGGCCGCTTAGTTTTTAACTTTGCGGCCGCAGCCGCATCGAATGCCTGTCTGCCGGTCGTCCGTCCGGCCCACCGGCCTGGATTTAGGGCGGCCTGGGGGGCAATTGCCCCCCTGCCCCCCGGCCCAGCCCGCCCCTGGGTGGGTGGCAGCTGCTCTGCTGCAAAACTAGGGGCAGATGGCACCATTGGGCTCAATGGAGTGTTTGCAAGGGGATCTCTGCTCTTCCCAGACAGCTCATTACACTATGGTAGACTGTGCTGCTGTCACAGCCTTCATAGCATGCTTTACCTGATGCCAGGTGTCCATAAGAGGCAGAATACCGGGATATTACATCAGACATAGGAACTCCGCAGTAAGGACAGCGGCCACAGAGAGAACGGCTGGGGAGCTGCCTTGGGCCAGCTCCCAAAGTAAATATAGATATGCCTGCCTCAACCTCCTAATCGATGGTAAGCTTGAAAGACCAGGACCAATCTCCTCTTTATCATGCTATTTTTAATATTATTGTAACACTCTCTCCTCAGTACAATGTCATTATGGAATGTGATGGTGCTTTAATTAAGTAAAACATAACACTCTGTCCGAATATGCTATAATTTTAAAAACACTAAGAACGTGAAAGATGTAAGTGACCAAACCAATAGTTTATATACAGTCAAACGTTTGGCAGGGAGATCTCACCTGGTTTTTCTTCTGGATTGTCCTCGCAGCATCACGGAATTTTACTCGGGAGTTCAGCTGTGCTTCAACATCATTCAGCCGCTGTAATCGAGCTGCATCCTGATGTGGCGAAATGGAAAACAAATACATCTCCTAAAATACTTTTACTTTCTGGAGGATTTAAAGGATGTCCTCGGATCCTAAGCACTGAATATGTGCTTACATGAACCAGCAATATTATCATCAGCTGGAGAAACACTTACCCCTTCGTCAAGCCTTCTTGTGGTGTCCTCATGCCTGGATCTGGTTAGGCTTCGTGGTGAGATTCCTGGAGAATCTTCATGTAGATTTCTTTCTACTTTGGACTAATCAACATGCATAAAAAACAAAGGATATACAAATATTTGTCATGGTTTCTATTTAATCTGTAATATTATCTGTACCAGTGTTAGGCTAGGTTTCCACTTGTTTTTTTTTTGTCCGTTTTTTTCTTTTTCTGGCGTTTCTGTGGAAATTGCTTTTTTGACCTTAGGCAGTTTTTCCAGCCTTTACACGTTAGAATTGTCATCCAGCTAAAAGGGATTAGGATAAATGGCAAGTATCTGCCCCCTGATGTCATTTCCTTGGTAGAGTTCTACTTAAACACGCCCCGGCGGACCCTTTTGTCTCTTTTCTGTGGTTTGTAAGGCATGCTTTATTCCGAATGTCTGCTCCTCTAGGAAGATTGGCCCCAAATGATGGTGCAAATTGTTTGCTGTTGCTTTTGGCACGCAGGATCCAGTCGGGTATGTTTGTTTGTTCCAAATGGTGTAAAATTCAATATGAACTTTGTTTTGTGTGAAACTGTTTGTTTCCAGCCTATTTCTCGTAGGACACACAGATACTGGATCCATTCTCTGCATTGTAACTGTGGATAAAAACGCCATAAAAAATGCCAAGGCAATAAACCCACATGGCGTTTTCTCTCTCCCATAGACTTCTATTGGAGAAAAACGCCAAGATTTCCTTGCAAAAGAACGCCAGAGTGTCAACATGCTGCGATTTTGAAAAACTGCCACAGAGCCCAAAAAAGCAGAAAAACGCCAAAGAGGACTGAAAAAACGCCAAACAGAAAAACGCCAAGTGGATATGGCATTGTGCGATTTCCTATTGAAGAACAGGTAACATCTGGACGCAGCGTTCTTTCACAAAAAAAACGCCGTGTGGCTGAATTGGCGTTTTTATGGGCGTTTTTAGCAAAAAAAACCCAAGTGGAAACCTAGCCTTACACATATATACAAATCTGTGACATTGAGGAACAGGACAGTATGTAAGACTATGTAATGGTGTGTACGGGTTATAATAACCTACATATACATACAGTATATGATTATTCTTAGTAGTAAGGAAAAGGATGATAGATTCAGGATAGGAAATTACGGTATTTAGTAATGTTAGGGCTCCCATAGATCTCTACTGCCTTGAGCTAAATAGGACATTGCATTTAAACTGAGTAAAGTAGCTGATTTAAATATTAGTAAACGTAAAGGCTGCCAACCCAACAGTTCTTTACCTTCCCACATCCTCAACATTAACTCTTAATAGCCCTTTAACAACGTTTACCAGTCCGTTGTATCTCATCAAAGTTTGGAAACAGCATGGCAAACACAACAAAGAGAAACGTGATTCATTATTCACCCTTCCAGCCTTTAACTTCTCTCTCAGCCGTTCTCTCACGGACGTTTCTGCATTGCTGGATCTTGAAGTTTTCAGCGGGGGGAGACCTAACCGGGATGACAGAGTGATCAGAACTTGAATTTCCTCTGGAAGTAGCACACGTCAGCATATTCCTATTTCACTGCGTTATTCGACCATATAATGTATAATACAGTCAATTTATTAAATGTAAATAAGATGAATCAAGCATTAATTACATGATAATTACTACTACTAATACAAAACATAATAATATATATTTAATAGATAATCTAGACTTAAAAAATGTATAGTTACAGCCAGGATGATTATAACTGAAACCAGCACTGGTGATTAAGTCGATCTGTGGTATTGTTATTTTATCTAAAGTTATTCTAAATAGTATTTTCCAGACCCCGCATCACATCTGGCTCCACCAAAGCAGAGCCAGAGCAGTTTACGTAAAGTTTCCTCCATTCCACATAATAACCCAAGTGGATCAGAGCGCTAGAGACCTCTACGCTGCACCCCATTTGGAAACGCGTTATAACAAAGAGCAAAGCAGCAACTTAAAAAGTGATATTAAAGCAAGATGGAATATCTCGCAAACAGCATGACAGGCCATATGTATTTCATTATTTATGTGATAAACGACGCTGCACATGGAATAACAGGATCTGGAACACGATTAAAAAGTAATGCTTACTGCGTTGTCCCCGGACGGCTGTGAGATCCTCCACCAGCTCCTCTTCTTGCGTATCCACAGCTGGATCTACCAACTGACAATGAAAGCACATACTGGTCAATGCAGCCATACTATAAGACATATTACAGATTATTGCCTTTTTATACAAATAAAGGAGCATTTGGACAGACATACAAACACTGGAGTATTTTTACTCAATATATTCATCTGATTTCTGACCAAAAACACTTAAAAAAAAAAAAAAAGATTTCTCAATATTTGATACTACAGGATATTAAAATAATTACCTAACTTTTATTTAAAGTTGATGTATACATCTAAGTTGGAAGAGAGATTATACATAGCGCTACTAAAGCCCTGCTGAGCTAGTCCTGTAGTGTTTCAATAAAGGTCAATGTAACATACCGGCTTCTTCCTTCTTTGTCTTTGAACCTTCAAAGTCTTTTTTAAATGCTCCACCTCGGCATCATCATCATCTAAAAACTCCTATGGGGTGGAAGAATAAGTAAAAAAAAAAAAAAAAAAAAGGTATAGATTTACTTGCCATTAACCTGTAATAAGAACATTAAGGAGACTGGATCGTTACAGAGCCAACAAGGATCACCCACATTTCCTGACATAAATGGTGCCAACATATTCCGTAGCGTTATTACCTGGGAACCAGGCTCATATGTTCTACTTCTGGGCAGGGAGAGACACACAGATAACTCTGTGGCTTATCCTGGCAAGTTACGTCACATTAAGACTGACAATAAGATTAACACGTGTGAGGACATGTTGATATAGAGTTAGAAGAGGACTCTGCTTTAGCACGCTTACAATCTATTAGAAGACGGTCATTCGGTAAATAGTTGTGTGGAACCATTTTGGAAGAGCGGGAAAGTAGGAAAAGGACACAAGGGTCACAGTTGCTGTGGATTTAACGGAACTGAAAAGTCTATTGTGAGATTGAAGTTTCAGGATGTAGACAGGTTCACTATCTATGGTGAAGCCTAGTGAGGCATCTGAAAAACGGATTCACAGACAGACCTAATGATCTTCCCGCACGTTGGTTCGTGTTAAGACAAGGTTTTCTCCTTCACCAACTAGCGGATTATTTTTCTTAAGCTACATACAATATTTTTTTATTCTTATTTAATTAATTATGCACAAAGACTGTTGGGTTGTTTAATTATGACTTCACTGTGCTCTCCAAAATGCGTTCGGATAAAAACCTACAGACGAGGGACCTCTCCCAGTACATGGGGTAAGCACTAGCAGTGTTTGTAAGCAGTTGCGTTTGCAAGCATTTTGTTGCAGTTTGGAGGAATCCAGACAGATGTTCCATAGAAAAAAAGAGATTGTATGCAATGAGTAATCAAACAGAACTTTAGGTTTTCATTGACATTTTTAAAGGCCAGCTATGCTGTATATTATGATTCTGTATGGGCGGCAGGGGAGTGTGGGAAGATTTCTGTCCAAATATTGAGCAGCAGGCTATTCTGGCAATAAAAAAAGAAATGCGATGTAACACAATGTCAGATATACAGACATTTGGGAGGCTGAGAAGCTCCACAGAAACCTCATTTTCTGGCATATGCTTAGTACCTTTTGGCCTCCCCTCCTTAGTGGTTCAATTTTAGCAATTTTTTTTTTTTTTTTATATAAATAACTTCCGTAAAGTAAAGTTGGCCTACTTTAGAATCAAAAGTTTGGAAACTGAGCCTTGCAGATGCTGTTAGTATAGAACAACTGTGGCATAACTATTGAGTTTAGAGTTGTGAAGGCGTCTTAAAATTCAAGGGTTCTGGCGAATGCTAAATCTCTCTTAGTGAGCGATTATAACCCTGAAACCAGCGTTCATTGAGCAGCAGAGCCTCCCGGGTGACTTGGCTGACCTGAGCCCTCTCAGCTGAGGTCCCGGGACTGTCTCATGCCAAACAATTACTGCTGACCACCACCCCCCCCTTGCCATCAGTGGCACAAGGATAGACACACACAGGAATAGACAACCAACATTACTCATGGTGGACATTTACTGGGGTCTCTAGTGGACAATTTAATGGTGTTCCTGGAGCCTTCACAGATCTTGCCATGGACACCTTTTATATCTTTTTATATGTGGGTTTTTGTCAATGCTAATCTACATTACTGTACACAGCACTGTATGGCGAAGAGGAAATAAAGCAACAGCATCAGAGACACTACTACGGGAGTAAATATTTACAAGAAGCTGCGGCTATTGTCCTGCGGGGATGGCAACTTCAACAGCAAAACAGTTGGTTTTTGTTTGGTAGGCGCTTAGCAACCGTATACAGACGCTGCGGTGACAATGTCTGCCACATCCAGCACTACCAGGGGTGCATATGGGAATATTAACCTGTATATGTGCGTCTAATATATATATATATATATATATATATATATATATATATACACACACACACACACACACACACACACACACACACACAAAGAGAGAGACAAATCCCAACTCATCAGAAAACACGAAAACACACAATGTACTTTATATAGAGTCATAATAATAATAAAGTATAAACAAAACACATTCCTATGGAACCTGCAATTGAAAGTATTTTTTCCGTTTTTGAGCTAATATTCCATTTTATTTTCAGACAAGTGTTTTTTGATACTCCTAGAAATAACACGCTTCCCCTTTGTACAGATGACAGGAGAGAAGTTTATTGATTGTTACACACAGAGGGCTCGGTGGATTTCTGATACAATGTATCACAGTATCAGTGTCTGTTTAATACGCGTTACACACTGACCTCCTTCACCATCCTCTGCTTGTCTTCGCTAGTCTTCATCTCGATGCCAGTTACAGATCCCCTCTGCTGGACTGGGACCAGTAAAGAGACCCCACAGCCGGGGACCAACACCTACAGGGATTCAGGACACCAGAGATCATCACCTCCCTGGACACGCAGGGGTTAATAGCTACCGGCAAGAGCGATTTCCTCGACCAGAACCGGCATCTGTAACGGCAGCTTTGGGGCACTGGTTAGATTAACGAGCGTTCCCATTCAACAGACCGCTATGTGCTCGGTGTGTACACCGCAGAACGGCCGCACAGGGACGGATCCAGTCCGGTGGATTACTGACAGTTTAATGATGCTTTAGATTAGTCTCGGTCCAGTCCTGAGATTTACTCACACAGCCCGGACTGTACAGTGTAAAGCAGCAGCCATTGCAGAGACTGGCAGAAGGACACGCCCACTCCCAGCATTCCGGCCAGAAAGGGGGAGGGGCTGCCTTAGATTTCGGATTTTGGCAGTGGCTAAAATGTTACGTCATCTCTCATAAGACATAAACCATAAGACATTTAAGATTTAGCGTATTGAGGCTATTTGTATTTGACAATAAAATAAGTAGGTTAAGATTTAGTCTGTTATGCCTGGATTCAGAGCTTCTTAAAACTGCACTGTGTTGGTTCATGAACTTTTAATTATTATTATGTATTTATACAACGTCATCAATGTACGCAGCGCTTCTTAAAGCACATACATTCGGAAGGGTAAGACGTAACCTGAAACCTCAGGGCCCTGGTGCAAAAATTGCCCTGGGGCTAAGCAACATCTCCCACAGTGCCACCTTTGCCTCCAAGCAGCTTATCATTGCCATCCTAACCCCAACTCTACCTGTACCATCGTTGCCCTGAACAGATGGTCTGTGCCATCATTGCACCCAAACAGCTTATTTGTGCCATCATAGCCCACTTCTTTGCCCCTTGCATCATACACTGGCACACATACGTTAACATACATCCACATGTACACATTCATGCTCATACATTCAAACACTTTTACATACAGATACATTCTCACATAAACTTATACATAGTAAGTCATGCTCGCAAATACTTATAGATAGACACTCATGCTCACACACACTTATACATAGATGTTAATGCTTACAAACACTTATACATAAACATTCATTTTAACACACACTTATACATACACATTTATGGTAACATGCATACAACCATACATACCCTCTTCCTCCTGCCCAACCTCCCACTTGCCTGCACTCACCTCATTACCCTTCAATCCGCTGCTAGAATTCTGTGCGTGTTTCACTCGGTTTTACTGCAGGGTCATGTAACATAATGTGACCCCCCTGCTTTCCTGTCTCCCCATGCAGGTTCAAAATTGTTTAGAAAGGGCCCTTCAGACCTTGACAATAAAGAACCAGCACAAGGAGACAGGAAGTGGACTTCTCAAACCCGAATATTTAAGAAAGTAAAAGTGAGGTTTTGGCTTTCTTAGAAGAATATCTATTTGAGTGCAATTATTGGGCAACTATTGGTGAACAGAATTATTATGCAACTAAATGAAAAATGATAATTTTCCCATCTTACATGTTTATTTTCATCTATTGAAGTGAGAATACTAAACAAACAACTCCAAATTTACAAATAAACATTTGTGACATTTCCCAAAAAAATCAGTGACCGATATAGCCACCCTTCTTTTCAATAACAGTCATTAGGCTTCTATTCATGGAGCCTGTCAGTTTCTTGATCTGTTGACGATCATCTTTTTGTGCAGCAGTTCACACTGTTCAGAGAGGTGTTTTCCTTCAGCATAAATCTGCCATTTAAGAAGGGCCCACAAGGATTTAGATAAGGTGAGGAAGGGGCCATATCATTATTTTTTTTTTATCTTTAAGGCCTTTGCTGGGTAGCCATGCAGTGGAGTATTTCGATGCATGTGATGGAGCATTGTCCTGCATAAAAATCCTGGTCTTCTGGAAAGATGCAGACTTTTTTCTGTACCACTGTACCAAGTGTCTTCTAAAAACTGGCAGTAGGTTTGGGAGTTGAGTTTTATCCACCTTCAACCCGAAAAGGTCCAACGAGCTCATCTTTGATAATACCAGCCCATACCGGTACCCCTCCTCCACCTTGCTGGGGTCTGAGTTGAAGTGATGGTGATATGTGTACCTCAGCCTGCCTGTGCCATCTCTGCCCCCTAAATAGCCTCCCTGTGCCATCTCTGCCCCCTAAATAGCCTGCCTGTGCCAGCTATGCCCCCTAAGTGAAGGACTCATCACGGGCTGGGTCCCAGATTAGTGGTAAGCAGTCCACTGTGAAGTGGATGTTATACTGGTACTATGTCCATGCCGTTACTCATGATTGTAAGCTTGCGAGCCGGGCTCTCTCCACTTAATGTAATGGTTTGTCTTATTCTGTCAATTCTTGTCTTGTCATACCCCTTGGATATATGTATTGTATTAAGCGCTGTGTAAACTGTTGGCGTTATATAAATAAAAGATAATAATAATAATACTCTCAGGGACTCCAGACAGTCATAAAGATCATATCAGTTAGGTAATTTAATTTGACAAGTTGTTTCATCTATACTTTTACAGTTTGTTTGTTTTAAAATATACTGTCACAGTGTTCAATAAATCTGAGGCCTTATCTCCATGCCTCCATGTCTTTATGTTACTATAATGTAATGACCATATTGACATTATTCCCATTGTGTATTGTATAATAATCAACTCTAGTATCTCAATAAAGCTTTTAATGCAGTTTGGAAGTGACAGGAAACATTGAGGAGAAAAATAAAATGACAGGTTTATATTACTTCTCTTTACATGACACAGCTCTTATCTGGTGATATTTTATGAGGAACCCAAAGTGGAACAGCACCTTTAACCTAAGGGTATAACCCACATAACAGATATTACAGCTCAGTTACAGGGACTTAGTTCAGGATCACAAATCACATAAAGCATGCAGTACCTGAGCTTCCGTAACTAGCACCAGGGGCCATGAGGTAGCAAATGCCCCAGGCAAATTTACCAGCAAGAAAGACAGAGTTGGCCTACTAAATCTGTCTGTGCCCTTTCCGAGATGACATCTCCGAACATTTTTAGGCCAGCAGGACCATGGGTGGTCAATTCCATGGGAACATGAGCAAACTGGAAGGCCACTTTTAAGGAGACAACCTGAAAACTGGACCTCACATTCAAGCCCAACTTGCCACCAGAGTTTACATCATTTGTTCATCATTTTTCCTGATGTATACTTAATGAGGCGCTACGTCGATTTAAGTCTCATTTGTATCCATTGCATTGTTCATATTTCTTAAGTTTTTTTTTTTAGTATTTGCAAATAAACATTAAATGTGGTATTCAAGAGTCCTCTTAGCATGCAAGCTTTAGATCATTAACATATGCACACTACACAGTCATATACATAACATTAAAGATGGTTTACTTTCATAAATATTCATTAGTGGATATGCTATCCTGATAATTTGTATTAATATTATTCAAATCTTAACACATAAAACATTCATAAAAGGCAGAGCTTAGTAAAGTGTGGTTTATTGATGTATGCTGGAAAAGGTATGAAGCGTTTTGGTCTGAGTGGACATGAGATTTGACAATTCTCAGGTATATCCATGAGGAATCAGCTATCATGTTCACCGTATTCACCTATATTAATTTGGATTTAGGCTGGTGGTTTCTCCTAATCCTGACAGCAACCCCAAGTAGTTTGAAGTGACTTTAGATCGAGTTTGGCTTCTCCTCCAAGTCAATGAGGACTAAGTCTAATCTGTTCCTCAAATTATGAATGATTTTCATGAAAATTGTTGCTAAGCTTTACAGCTACAATAAAGGTTTAGTGAACAGAACCCAACCGTTTGCACATTTTGTTTTGTTTTGGATTTGTCTCCCCATTGGTAAACGTAATGTATCTCTTGCTACCAGACTAATTTTCTACTGGATGAGGTGAAAATGGTGAACCTGCTGATGAGTCGGTCTCAGCCGAGTGCCATAGCCACATAGCCACCACAACAGCAGTTTGGTAAATCCTTTGGAGCAGTGGTAGGCAAACCCATGGTAGTTGATCTCTATATGACTTCACCACAGAAGGTGCTATATAAATAAATGCCCCATTTCATGGCAAACCTACGGTATGCAAACATAGGAATGGTAGCCTCATGGTCTGATCTCTGATTTTAAAATTGTTATTACACAGATGTATTCTGCCAAATAAGCACAACCTTGCTTTTACCACACAAATTAATAATAATAATAATAATAATGTTAATATCAACCATATCTGATTTTGCAAAAACTGCAAGAAACATTTAATCAAGTCTATAGATCACAAAAAATCGTCTTCTGACAATGCATCCAGGTAATCAGTATCAGGGTATAAAAGGAATCCAGAGAATAAACTGTCTGCCCACGCGGGATCTGAAAACAGACCATTTTGGTCAGTGTAGAATATCTCAAGCCACACTTCATCTTCAGGCTTTAGGTAAAGAAGTGTTGATCCTGAAGCGACATCGTGGTTTCCGGTATTGGCATCAAATGTCTTTATTTTGTATTCTCCGTTGTGTACCAGGCTGATGGCTAAATGCTTGTCTGCCAGCGTTATATCATAAGAGAAATAGTAAATTCCTGGAATAGCACATATGAACTTCCCAGTTAAAGGGTTGTAATGCTCTCCTTCATTGAAAAGGACTTTATTAAATAGGATTGGGAGTCTTTCTTGTGGGTAGCTGGTGGTAATTCCAACTGAGAAAGCTGATTTTAGCATTATACTTCCACATTTACATATGCCAGGTTCCCCACGCTCTCCCCTTTGTCCTTTGTCGCCTTTCGTTCCAAGTGGCCCATCAGGTCCCAGTTCTCCTTTGCCACCAGGTGGTCCTATTGGCCCTTTTTTCCCACTCTCTCCTTGGTCTCCTTTCTCACCAATGGATCCAAGAGGTCCTGTTTTTCCTCGTAGTCCTAAAAGAGACATTGATATACATATAATTTTTTTGCATACTTATGTTCATAAAATTACCAAAAATGTGATTTATAGAAATCTGCGTTTATAGATTTGTTGTAGTTGACAGGTTCATTTTGGGATGTTCTCCTATCAGACCTCAAGGATCACAGATGATTTGGAATTAAGCAATGTTCCAATTGTGTTACTACAGGAATATTCAGAACATCCAGACTGTCAATGGTCTTTGATTTTTTTTTAATTTTGGTATCTAGAATCGCATACAGTATTCCTTAAAGAATAATAAGTGGGCATTAAGTTTCTTATGTGCTGTCAAACTCTAGGAAAAAAATGGATATTTGCAAATTGTGATGCTAATATATATATATATATATATATATACATACATACACTCACACACACCGGTATATATTGGGAAAGTTAAATATTGAAATGTAATCAAATCTTAAAGTAGTTTAATTTAATGACCAAACAAGGTCACCATTTATTCAAATGCAATATTGAGATTAATAGAAGTCATTGTCCCACTTAACCCTCTTTTTTTAACCCTGTAATATAGCATGTGAATTCTGAGACTCAATCTGATCTGATAACTTGATATTTTTCTTTCCAGAAATATATTTAAAAAGGGACACTAGGGGGCGCTTGTGTATACCGGTTTGGGACAATGAAAAATAAAAGCAAAAAGGAAAAAACAATGATTGCGTAATATTGTATATGAAAGATGACACTATGTGTCCAAGTAATGCACTCACACTTTGTGTGGATTTTCAGGCTTCAAAAAAACATCCAGTCCTCAGGGTGAATATACGGTGTGAATATGCAAGAGAAGCAGAAAAAACGTGGAAAAACACAATGGTGTAGTATCTAACAGTCGTGTAACCCGCAAGCATAGACAGACACTTACACTTACTGCAAGGGTATCACACTTCTTAGATGTTTGTTCCCGGTGTTTCTCCTCCGTGATGTTAAACCTTTCTCTGTATTCCCCGGATATATGCTGGTGCTTTGTATTAGAAATGGAAGTACATCCACACTAGACTTCCATTAAACAAATTTATTTGTAGGCTGTAAGCCAGATAAAAAATATAAAGGGTAACAAATATCCACTCAGGGATATTCTTTAAAACACATAAATAAATAAAAAAGTTCAAATAAAAGAGCTCTAAACAGTCCTTAAAATCCTCAACGTGTTTCGTCCATAAGACTTCATCAGGAGTGTTCATCTTTCGCTGTGTGCTTTCTTTTTAAATGTTCCCGGGCGTCCTCATGGTCTATCGGCGTCTGACGTCAATCCGTTCGGCGTCATCGGCATTTCATCTACCCTCCGTGCGTGCCTTGTGGGTCGGAGACCAGGGACATCTGGGAAGACATCTGGAGTATCGCACATCGCTGTGTCCTAGATATACGGAGTCGTACCGAAAATATAGGCAGAGACAGGACGGCGGTTATGTCCACGAAGGTAAGCATCTTTTTTCTTTTTTCTCCCCCCTACAGGGCGTGGGTTATACATTGTAGAAGGGATATCTCTGCGATGTCTATACATGAAAATTCTAAAATGTATTAGGCCATGTCATTCTTTTTTCTTTCTATAGGTATCTAATCAAATATTAGATTAGATATTTGATTAGATACCTATAGAAAGAAAAAAGAATGACATGGCCTAATACATTTTAGAATTTTCATGTATAGACATCGCAGAGATATCCCTTCTACAATGTATAACCCACGCCCTGTAGGGGGGAGAAAAAAGAAAAAAGATGCTTACCTTCGTGGACATAACCGCCGTCCTGTCTCTGCCTATATTTTCGGTACGACTCCGTATATCTAGGACACAGCGATGTGCGATACTCCAGATGTCTTCCCAGATGTCCCTGGTCTCCGACCCACAAGGCACGCACGGAGGGTAGATGAAATGCCGATGACGCCGAACGGATTGACGTCAGACGCCGATAGACCATGAGGACGCCCGGGAACATTTAAAAAGAAAGCACACAGCGAAAGATGAACACTCCTGATGAAGTCTTATGGACGAAACGCGTTGAGGATTTTAAGGACTGTTTAGAGCTCTTTTATTTGAACTTTTTTATTTATTTATGTGTTTTAAAGAATATCCCTGAGTGGATATTTGTTACCCTTTATATTTTTTATCTGGCTTACAGCCTACAAATAAATTTGTTTAATGGAAGTCTAGTGTGGATGTACTTCCATTTCTAATACAAAGCACCAGCATATATCCGGGGAATACAGAGAAAGGTTTAACATCACGGAGGAGAAACACCGGGAACAAACATCTAAGAAGTGTGATACCCTTGCAGTAAGTGTAAGTGTCTGTCTATGCTTGCGGGTTACACGACTGTTAGATACTACACCATTGTGTTTTTCCACGTTTTTTCTGCTTCTCTTGCATATTCACACCGTATATTCACCCTGAGGACTGGATGTTTTTTTGAAGCCTGAAAATCCACACAAAGTGTGAGTGCATTACTTGGACACATAGTGTCATCTTTCATATACAATATTACGCAATCATTGTTTTTTCCTTTTTGCTTTTATTTTTCATTGTCCCAAACCGGTATACACAAGCGCCCCCTAGTGTCCCTTTTTCTGTTCAAGAAAAACACTTGGAGAGTGTTTTTGTACGGGCTGCAGCTGGGTATCCGGAATCTGTGTACAGAGGAAACAGGGAAGTACACCAATTATTATCATTCTTCTCCATACAATCTTCTCAGTTTGTCCTTCACCACTTTGTGTTTTCAGAAATATATTTATCATGTTCAGGAAGCTGTATATTGATATGTCAATCAGTAACACAAGTAAACACTAATTTGTTTAGTTTGTATATCCCTCTTTAGTTTCCTGTGTCTTGGTGGTATTTATAAATTCGAATTGACTTGTTATACACATTATAGTATGAAACATGATCCCTTGTATTAAAGATCGCTTATTAATGTAGATTGTTCATATTGGCTGTTGTGTCCACATATGGTCTACATTTCTCATACTCTTAATCCAAGCAGGCTATATCCAACTTAATCTATGAACCATGTAATTCCATGTCTGAATTAGGGAAAATAGCTTTCTGAAAATGTCTCATGTTCATTAAAATGATCACCCTCACACATTGTGTTGTAATTTCTTTATTCGCAAAGCAGTTTGGTTCCTAACCATATAACTGGCATTAAACCATGAACATTCCATACAAGTACACTCCGCACAGTTTGGCCGAACTAAAAACATGAAAAACATACTAAATACTAAATAGTTCTCACACAATGGTTCTAAGTATGTTTTATAAGAATTGTAACACATTGCGAGATATTTGGGAGAAAAGCTGCCCTACTATGTAAATGTAGCAACCGACTTGGAGAGGAAACTCTGAGTAGAGAGTATCTTACAGCCCATGGCCAAATAGAGCCAGTTTATCTCTTGACTTTGACCATTGTCGATGAATGGTCACAGTGGAGCAGGATTACTGAAATCAGCAAATTAGACATAACATAGTTAAACATAGTTTACGCTTGAACAAAATTTCCAAGTCGTCACATATTAGGGGTAGGTGTCTATAACCACCAAGAGTTGTGGAACCCTGCTAAGATGTGGCATGAGTTTGCTCAATGGATAATGAATA
Organism: Spea bombifrons; assembly: GCF_027358695.1. NCBI lineage: Eukaryota > Metazoa > Chordata > Amphibia > Anura > Pelobatidae > Spea > Spea bombifrons. The sequence goes on along the minus strand of NC_071087.1, from coordinate 15,571,491 downwards.
CCAATGTTGCAAGTGTTTATACAAATCAAAGAATTTCTTCCTCAACTTTTACTTCAATATTTTTCCTTTTTCATTAGATTTCCACATAATTTCTCCCTAGTTTACTTTCTCAGAAATTATGAGTTCTTTATACTTTAAACGTAAAAAAACTATTGTTTCCCTTTTTTCCCCCAATATTTAGGTGACATAATGCTTAAATGACAAAACACCAGCCCTCATTGGAAAGGATCTGCTGCATACTGCAAACCAAACTAACGGCCTTTACGCTAACTATCAGAGAGTAAAACTCTGTATATACTCTATTTTGCATTAATGGCTTTAAAAGGTCCAGCTGGAAACATTGTCTTCAGTTCTTAATCGATCGACAAACCACTTGTGTAATGGGCCCCGTTATTATTAATTTTATATAGGGATACCAAATCCCACAGTGCTGTACAATGGGTAGACATAACAAGTGAGATATAACATAACAATTAGACTTACAGAAACAACAGGTGAGGAGGGCACTGCTCACATGAGCTTACAATCTAGAGGGAGTTAAGGGGGTATTACACAAGAGGTAAAAGTGCCACTGTGAGGGACAGACCAACCACACTAATATAAGTATTGCAGGAGGAGGACTAGGAAAGGTGAGCTAAAGGAATATGGGAGGAAGGGTATTAACATGTTAAGTTTGTAGGTGTTCTTAAAAAGTGGGTCTTGATGGATTTTTGAAGGACTGAAGGCAGGAAAGGCAGATAAGATGGAGAAGGATATTCCAGAGGATAGTGGCAGCCCTTGAAAAATTTTGCAAGCATGCACGAGAACTAGAAATCAGAGGAGAGAACAAACGGAGATCACTGGATGAGCGGAGAGATCGGTGTATTGGCAACAGCATTCATTGTGGATTAGAGAGGGACCAGCTAAGTCAGGGTTACAATAGTCATGTCAGGAAATAATGAGGGCATGGACAAGAGCCTTAAAATGGAGACCACAGTTTTTTAATAAAGTGTATATGGGGGTGAATGAGTGGTCCGGGTTATGGGTAACACCAAGGAAGCAAGCAGGAGGGGATGGGGAAATGTTAGCATTTGGAGGGAGGGAAGATGAGAAGTCCAGTTTTGGAGAGATTGAGTTTTAGGAACTGTGCAGACATCTAGTAAGAGGCAGAGGCAAGGGATGTAGCTACACAAGACAGAAGGTGAGAGATCATGAGAGGACAGGTAGATCTGGGTATCATCAGCATACAGGTGGTATTGCAAGCCAAAGGTTGAGATAAGTTTGCCAAGTGAGATAGTGTAAAGTGAAAATAGAAAAGGTCCTAGAACTGATCCTTGGGGTACTCTGACTGAGAGGGGCAAGAGAGGGGAAGTGTTACCGGAGAGGGAGACGCTGAATGTACGATCAGAAAGGGAGACCAAGATCATGGAGAGTTTTTAGGAGAAGATACAGCGTCAAAAGCAGGAGAAAGGTGATTAAAGAGGGTCGAGTAAGGGGTTTGAGTAAAGAAATGTAGTTTGTTGGGTGTAAACAAGCTTTCAATAAGCTTGTAGGCCAGAGGAAGTAGAGAGATTGGACTGTAGTTGGAGAGATCAAGAGTCCAGGGAGGGTTTTTTCATAATAGGTATAATGGTATCATGCTTGAAGGAGGATGGGCAGATCCAGTAGAGAGGGAGAGATTGAAGATATGAGCTAGTATAGGGGCAAACGTTCCTGAGACAGACTGGGTAAGATAGTTGTGATCGGATAAGGGGACATGTAGTTGGACAAGAGGAAATATTATTAAATAAATAATAATATTATTAATAAATATTATTAATAAACTGTATTATTAATGTATGTGGCAAAGTCAGAGGTATTACGGTTAGTGGAAGGGGTAGTTATGATAGGTCAAAGAAAGTAATTGAAAGTACTGAAGAGGTGTTTATGGTTTGAGACAAGGAGAAGATAAGGGAGGTGAACTAGGGTTCCCTAGCACAGGTAAGGGCATAGTAGTAGAAACACATAGACATAGAATAAGACTTCCGTGAACTATGTGCGGGGGCAACATAGTGAGGGTGGAGTTATAGAAAGAGAGAGGTAGCAAGGTTAAGGCATGACATGTTTGAGATGGGAGAGGGAAGACGAAGTAAATCGGCTGAGACTTTCTAAAGATTAAGAGAGCTAAGGTCTCTGGTTAGGCAAGGTCATTGGGAGAAAAGGGAAGGAGTAGGAGGCAAAGTGAGAGAGCAGGATAGGAAACGATGGTCAGAGAAGAGGAAAGGGGACAAAGTGTCACCATCATCGTGAGAAGAGGCGTTAATATGTTGTGTGAGATCAAAGAGGAGGTAATGGAAAAAAAAATAACCCACAGGACTCAAAGGGGTGTCTACTGAGATGTTGAAGTCTCCAAGGATGACAGAAGGGACATTAGACTAAAGAAAGTGGGGATGCCATGAGAAGAAGTCGTCAAGAAATATATTAGCAGGGCCAGGGAGATGGTATACAATAGGAAGTCATAAAGAGATGGCTGTACAGCATGGACCTCAAATGAGGAGAAAGAGAGTGATGAAAGAGAGGGAATTGGTTGAAAAGTGCCAGTTGACGGGAGTAGGAAGCCTACATTATTGAGGTTTCTGGAACCTTGAGTGGCAGAGAAAAAGGAAGGGAGAAGTAAGGGAGGCCCAGGATTTGGTGAGAGAAGGTGGGAATAGGACTTGCAAGGAGTTGGAAGAGGTTTGGCAGAGGGAGGTGGTGAAGGTGAAAAGTGCCAGGGATGAGAGAAGGGGAGAACAAAGTAACGAGAGAGAAATATAGATATAGTGTGGTGGCAGTGCTGGTGGCTGGAAATAGATAAAAGTTCTATTGACAATAGGGGAAATTGAGAATAGCAATAACTGTATTTGGGGAAAGATCATGATGGGAGTGAAATTATGGGAGTGAAACAAACAGAATAAACCAGCATGCCAGCAGTTAATGACAGATCAGAGAAGTTTTGATTTAAGGGGTGCTTCCAAGTCCCTCTTTGTCATTCCTTGTTGCCCTCCTTGGTGAACTCCCTTGGTAAACTCCTCAGGGCGGGCCCTACCATAGAGCAGAGTGGGGCAATTGCTCCAGGCGGCACTTTTGAAGAGGTGGCAAAGTCGCCCCAAGCGCCTTTTTTTTTTTTTTTTAAAGCAGAGGAGAGAGAGGGGCGCCGAGTGGTTTTCGTTTACCAAGTTGTCAGTACCCGCTCGGCGCTCCTCTCTCTCCTCTGCGAGCCCTCTGGCTCGGTCTCGGTGCCGGCTTGTAATGCTGAGCGCCGGAATATGACGTAATTTCCGGCGCTCAGCAGTAAAGCAGCGCGCCCCGTGGCAGAGCAGGGAGACTCGCCGCAGGACTGCTGAAAGGTAAGTGAAGTACAAAGGAGGAGGGATAGGGTAGATAATAGGGAGGGAGAGGAAGGGTAGATAATAGGGAGGGAGGGAGAGGAAGGGTGGATAATAGGGAGGGAGGGAAGGGTGGATAATAGGGAGGGAGGGAAGGGTGGATAATAGGGAGGGAGGGAAGGGTAGATAATGACCCCTGGCGTCGGCAGGGGGGGCGGCATTTTAAACTTTGCCCCAGGCAGCATTATGTCTTGGGCCGGCCCTGAAACTCCTAATTATTGGCACTTAGTGGCATGCACATCCAAAGTCAATGTAAACATTTTCAGATTTAGATGAAATTAAAATAACTAAAATACAGCAATATTTACCAACATTAGGTCCCTTCTTCTAGGACACCCAACAGCATGTGACACCAACTGTGGGTCCATCCACATTTTGTGGATAACAACAAATGCAGCAAGACATTCAGTTCATCGAACACCACATTTTGCATGTGTGCAGTGGTAGATTTGAACATAGCACACAGCCTGCAGTCCAGAAAAATGAAGCACTGCCTGGGACATAAGCCTGGGACTGTCTCGGCATATTCAGAACTGCTGGCGCTTAGGTAAATCTATCACCTAATAAAACATTAAGTAGAGATTTTTTTAAAAAAACTATGTTTTGTTGTCTGAAAATTGGATCAGTCATTTCTGTAAAAGTCTTTCTATAAAAGAATGTTGTTAGATGTGCCACAAGAATAATGATAATAATTGAATTTAGGCTGAATTGTTTAAATGAAAAAAAGTGTAAGTATTAATATGTCATATTAATTAATATGTCATACCTGGGAACCTGTGGCCTCCGGCTATCCGGAGCCTACCCTTGTGGGACATGGCCAGGACTGCTCAATGACATCAGAGGTGTTCCCGCTGATGTCATTGGGTGTTCCTGCTGCCAGTGGGCGTTCCCGGTGATATCGCTGAAAACACCCTCATTTACAGGGGAAATGGGTGTGAAGTTGGGCGTGTCAGGACCCTGCTCCGGCGACCCAGAGGATTCAGGTGTTAACCTGGAGAACTGGAGAAGCCGCGGAGAGTTCCCAGGTATGTTACTATGAATTGGCTTTTAGATCGCATGCTCCTTTGTCACTTCCCCTTTATAACATCACATTGCACACACTGATAATTACAGTAAACAGACTGACATATAGTTAGTACCTGCTGTTCCCTTCTCCCCCTTTTCTCCTTTCCTGCCGTCTCTCCCATCTCTGCCTGGAAGACCTACGCGTCCATGAGGCCCCTGAGCTCCATTAGCCCCAGGGGCACCCGGAGGGCCTGGCAATCCTGGTATACTGCAGACGTACCTTAGTTGCTGGGGGTCTCCTTTGAGCTTATTGGTTAATGGCTGTCCACTTGAGAAGAGCACAAAGCTTGTGAGGTATAGCAAAATAAGCATTATCGACCCTGGGGGAAAAAAACATAAAAATATAAAAGTTTTATTAACAGAGACATGATTCAACAATTGCTCTTAATCATAAAACTTTATTTGTACAAATTAGCCATTGGTCTTTAACAGACTAGTTCCACAAATAATGTCATTCTAAATTCCCTACTGTTTGCTGCAGCTAAAGAGCATTTTAAAAGGAGAGTAATGTCGAGATGTTTTTTTATATCACTCATTGATTCACAGTTTTAATAAATGGATTTAGTTATTACCAAAATGTAATGGCAACAGTAATGGCAATAGTCCCATTTACGCCAGAAGACATTTTGGTCTCAAAAAGCAGTATTTGGGAGATACAAACTAGTTGGGAACGTCTTTGGACAGGAGCTTCCCTATGTTTTGTATGATATGTGATCAGGATAGAGATTGACATAGGAGTTAATCACTTCACCCTATCTGATATTTCATAAAGACTCTTGGTTAGGAGGGGAAGGTCACCCTCTACGCTCTCTCACAAAACAATAAAGCTACTTTAATAATAATGTTCAAATACTGCCAGGCATTTAACACACAAAACAAACCAACACTAATTTACGTTTCCCTCGGGGAGATCCTTGATTGAAATATGGCACTATTTATTATAGCGACTGCAGCAAACATTTGTATAGATAATGAAAGAAATGTGTAAGCGCTGAAATAAAAACACATCAGGGCCCTGATTTACCGCAATCTGCGTATAGGAGTTAATTTGAAACACGCATGAATTGAGTACACACACCAAAATGTTTGATGAGACTTCAACACAGACTGCCAAAAATGATGATGATTCCGGCACTACATGTCTATTCCATGTCTCTCTGGGATATTAGAGCTCTTGGCCGATATATCATTTACCATCTGTGCTATAAGGCAGCATGTGGCTATTGCTCGTGACCAGAGAAGTAATAGCGAGCGTGATGGATCTGAGGTCCTTTGAAGTCCATTCAGAAAATCATTGAGTGGGACTTTGAAGGACATTAAAACTCTTTTAAGACACACAGAAATCTGCTCTCCAAATGGGATGGGTTCAGCCATTTGAGTGCCAGATGACCGAGCAAACTCTTCACACAGGGTTCAGTCACATAAAGACGGAATCAGCCCTGATTTATGATAAATAAAAGTGTACCTACTTATAAACCGATTAAGCAGCTTAGAGTCCTGCTGGTCTAAGGGGCTCCTTCAGGGAATGAGAGGCGAAACACAGATTCCTCATAAATGATTTCACTATAATGTCTCATCTCCTCCTATTGTCCTGCTTAGTTTATGTTTAATTTTCTCCCTTACATTACAGGTGGGGGCCTCCTCAGTTTTTTCCTTTAGGCATTTTACCTAAAACTTTCCCTGTATATTATACAGAATTATACAGTAATGAGATGAAGCTTATAATTTTTTGGAATTAATATAAATCTAAATCATGGCTGCGACCTGACTGGTACCATATATCAACGCTGACACTTTAAGCCCAGGAGTCCATAAATCAAAACCGTGCATCCCGGGCTGGATACACCTGGTTGCACGCTACACTTCCCACATTTACTGGAAGTATCTAGTATCTACCCATCAGGCCCAGACTGGCCATCTGGTAAAAAAGACAAATGGCACTGCCACTCCAGCAGCACTTTAATGTAGCAGACATACATACATCACTTAAAGTACCAGGGCCACTTTTCATCATAGTCCGGCTTGCTACCCACCATCTGCAAGCTACAGTATCACATTGGCTTTCTGAGGGTCCCCAAAATAGGGGCAGGAAAGATTATCAGACGTTTGCCCGTTGTGGCCATTGACCTCTGGAGTGATGGTGCATACATTGAAACAGTCTTGGTTTTCTTGGGACAGTCCTGTTATTTTAGCAGTCTCCCACTGTCCCAGGTAGCTGGCACACTGCCCTGCTTTTCGCAAGCAGAGGAGCAGAGGATGCTGGGTTGGTGACATCTGGACCAGGGAGCTGTGAGATCAATGAAGGTCTGTTCTATTGTAGGAGGGAGGGTGACTATCCTCCTGCACCTGCCTACTTCTAGTGCTGGTCCCTCTCCTTGACACAGTCTTCAACACAGGCGTCCCAATCTGGACCCCTGGAATCTAGATATGATGTGTTTGTGGAAGGGGGTGTTGGGCTCTGTCCACTGCCTGCCCTCAGATTGTTTGTGCACTACATTTATCAGCTCCCTGGGCAGTCATTGTCGGTAATTGAGCATTGAGCTAAATAGCATACTAGACTAAATAGCCAAATATCTATCAGGCTCCTACATACTGGGCCATTTGGCATGGTTACCTATGTATCAGTCCTTCTTTTTTGTAACTGTAATTATATTAATTAATTATAATATTTTTGGCTTTTGGGCATACATTAGAACAGTTCTGGATCATCATAAATCTTACAGATCTGTCACTTTTTGCAAATCCTCACACAATAAACCCATCATGTGTGTGCATGGTTACCACTGGGGTCGCCATCTTAACTTGCTATTCTCAGAATCTGCATAATTGTTTCTCTTCAATAACTTAAGTGTGGATAATCATGCAGATTTTTATATGTATAAATTGCTTATCTGCATTACAGTTACATGGATGTCAAGGAACGCTCAGGAGTCTTTAGTTAAATCCTGCTTCCCAGGGTCTCTGGGTCAGTTTCTTCTTTCTCTGGGCAGGGGAACTGTATTTAACCACATCCACCTCCCTCCCAGACAAAAAAGGGCTAGTAGCTTCACCCCTATGGAGAATTATGCCTACACTACATGTTAATTGCCATGGCAATTCACAAAGCTACTCTAAAAGAGGGAGAGCCCCAGGTAACCTGGGAAGTTCTCAGATGTGGTCACATAACTTTTTTAATTACTTTGTCTAACTGTAAAATATATGATCTATGCACAGGTCTGTTTGAAAATCAAGAGATTTGCTCTAGTGGCAGACTTTAGTGGTGAAGAACATTCAGCAATGTTTCCAGTGTTCTCCTCCAGCTGTCACAATATGATCTCCCTGAAGAGATGAGGAGTTCAGTTCCTCAATACTTGATAAAGCAGTTGGAGAACCTTTGGGGTTCTTGGTCCGGTCATGGCTGGCCATTTCTTCTGTTCAATGTACAGATTTTAACACGCTTACAAGTTTCTAAAGACATAAGGTATTTATTAATTCATTCATTTGGAATTCATCAGCCCAATAGTATTATACATTTGTATAAACGTGGAGGATTATAAAGTTAATCCCCCATTCATATATATAGATGGATTTTATTTTCAAAAAAACTCTAAATAGTTACCTTCAGATTCATTCAGATTGACTAGCATTTGTGTATACAAAGAAAACTTCTTTTATAAATACACTAGCTGTTCTCATATTACACGTTTCTTGCCAAGGGTGAAGAGAAAAGAATTTCAAATCCGCAAAGCACAATAAAATCAAAAGACTTGAGCCAATAAAAAGGCTTTGTCGACACCATATAATTCTAAATCAGTTCTTGAGTCTGGACAAGCAAACTTCATAACAGGAAATCTCCGTGTTTCTTTAGGAGGCTTTTTGCCAAAACCTTGATGATATATTTGTGAACATTTGTCAAAAAATCAAATTGTTCGGTCCTTCATCACTGTTGGGGGTAAAGCAATGATGGTGTTTTAGTGCATCTGTAAATAATCATATAGATAAATCCCATGGAATAAAATACAGAAATGTTTATCCTTAAGATTGTTTACATCCAGCTTCTCATGGGACACTCAGTGGATGATGTGCTACACTAAACGTGGATTCTTGGCCTGGAGCGGAGGAAGATGCTGTGCAGAAAATAGAAATATTTGGAGACTACTGAAGCAGATGTGAAACATTTCACTCTAAGATTCCTCATACAGTTTTGAGAAGATATCAACTCTTCAATCCATTGAATCAAGCAGGACTCTAATCAAAGAAAAAGAAGGTTATCCGAGCAAGTACTAAGCAACACGTTCATGGGACGCAAAATATTGTTTTTATATTCATTCATAAGCAAGTCAGACAATACTAGAACTATGATAGAACTATTGAAGAAGGTGCCTAGAAGGGTCAATTGATGACCTTATAAATGCAGAGGAGATTTACTGTAACCTCCTCCTCAAATGCAAGAAGCATAGCAATAACTAGAAACATGGCTGCACCGAGTTATAGAACGCTGGGTCTCAGAAGGAATACGGGTAACATATATATATATATATATATATATATATATATATATATATATATATACATATTGGCAGAACTAGCATATCAATTCAGATCCTTTAAAAGCAGCAAGGACATGTCAGCTGCCACCAAATAGGGAGATCAACTTAACAACAGGAATATAAATTAATGGGGAGAAACAATTAACAAAAGTCTGATAACCAGAAGTTAAGATGCAAGAAGCTTGCATGGCATATCTCTCTATCAATCTATCTATCTATATGTAGATATATAATTATGCACCATTACATGGTTTATAGTGTAAGGAACTGCAAAATGTAGTTGTAGAAAAGGCAAGTAAAATAAATAAAAAAAAATCTAATAGCTCCGGATATCAATATACATATTGTTCTTTTTTCCACTCAAGCCTTGGCTGTCTTTTCATTCCATTGCATCATGTTGGCTTTTACTTCTACTCCTGTCCTGAGGCACCCTGACCCTAACCAGCCATTCATACATTTGAACAATTAAGTATGTTGATTTTTATCCCAGATCCGCAAGGTCCACCTGCGATTATTGTTCCATACATATTTTATTCTGGTTGAAAGAAACTATCATGTGGACATCAGGAAACCTCTTTTAGTGAAATAGACTGGAAGTTACTTCATGGAGGGGGCTCCTCAGGGGAGGGCTGGCAGTTTTGCCTTAAGCAGAGGGAGCAATTTAATGAACCTGGGATACACCCATTCAACATCTGAATATATTATAGAAAAATAATACCATCACACACATTGAAACATGTTTTAATAAGGTAATGTATCATTTTTTCAACAATCTAAGCCAGGATGGATTATCACTATTATGGTATTTAATACTTTCAGAAAAAAATATCCTGGATGGCTCCTAGTCGTAATCCGAGGTGGTAATCAGAAGTCTTTATTCAGTATTGGCCAGCTGAGCTTTCCAAGTACCCGGTGAGCTCTATGGACTATTAAAATTTTTTTCATTAAACATTTTTGGGGTGATGGGTGAATTGACTCGTTTAGTCATGCTTGGTAATTATGCAGATTTAAACACAAATGTAAAGCAGATGTCATGGGTCAAACATAATGACACCCCCACCCCAATAAAAAATTCTCAGAGTATATAATTGTGTAGTATAGTATGGTCACCTTATCGACTGCTGCTGTCTGACAACTAGAGAGTGGGAAACACATTGGGTGGTGAAACTCAATTGGCTTTATTCACTAAAGGGTGAGTTGACAGGAGAGCTTCAGCTCCTTGACTTCACTATACATTATGAAGGTCCACCTCCAGTGAGCTTCTGCTGCAGGAAGAACTTGACTGGCCCTGTAGAATGTATAGTTAAATCGGTGAGATTCCTTTATAGTGTCCTCACCAGTTGAATGGGGCTTTATACAGGCCCAGATCAGCCCTTGTTGCTGAAGAAACGTAGTAGTGATGAATAACGGATACTGAAGTGAAAGCATCAAATGCATAACTCTTCGCACAACCCAAATGTATTTTTTCACAGCGGATTCGGTGTTATTCTGGTACACATGCTATTAACCCCATAAAACCCGCTCTAGTGCTTGGCCAATCAGGGCTCCTGGCTAAGTTCATAGCACAGAGGGCCACCTCAAATTTAAATGGGCTTTAGGAAATGTCCATTTGATTTAAGTTGTTGCAGCCCATGTTGCTTTGTATGTAATCCTGTACAAAATGCACTTGAGCTACAATCCAAAGCTTGTAGCGGGTGTTTCTATATTAAATGTTATACCAATTGGGCAATTTAAAACATTAACCTGAAGCCAACCTGCAATACTCAGTGAAGGATACATGTCCCCATAGTGTGAAATTAATTAGACCGCGCACTATTACTGGAGAGTTGTCCGGTTAAAGAATCATTTGAATTCGTTGGGTAGAACTGTTTTACATTTATGATAAGCTGTGTCTAACTGGCAAGATTTTTCTCCTTTTCCATCCCCAGAGAGTCTACATGCTTGTGTGTCATTCTTTCCAGGCATTTACAACATCCTTAAGTGTGACTGACGAAGTGTCACTTGAGCGAAGCAGCAGCAGTCTGACAGTGAAGATATACTCAATGGTGCGGCTTTTACACGTTGATTCCAGATGTTACAAGAACATTACAAAGTTACGTTTATTTAAGCATGATCACAAGATTTCATGAATGCAAGCAGCGGGGAATTGTTTAACATTTTATACGAACGTAACAATTTTTGGGCAACTTGTGCATCACGGTTTCAAAGCAAATAAGTAAGATTGAAACCTGTTATTTGGAACGTTTTTAGTTTCCTGACAAAACTCCCATCGTTCTCAATGAGGTACTCTGTCTGATGGGCCCATGGATTGTTTTACTTATTTTTCAAGCCATTTTATTTCTACGCACCCTTAAAACTCCTGGCAATAGGTTTGACTCAATGTATCTACTGTTTGATGGCCATAAGGTCGAAATTAGGGGGGTGTAAGGACGAACTTAGTAGTTAAAGGTGGAGCTCCACAAAACAAACATTTTTTGCACAATTTTAAGCAAATACACCTTTCTACGTCTCTAATTTTATTCGTTTTCTTACCAGATACTGACAACTAAAGATCACAGAAACCCTCCTCTATGTACAGCTAGCCCTGGATCCATCACTGAGATTCATCTTCTTCCTGCCCCCTGTTCCTCCATCACATATTTAAGAATTTAAGAATTCTTTGAACAATAACAAAGGAGGTAACATTTTACATAACGAAACAATTATTTCTGCTATAGGTTAACAGTTAACAGCAGAAAATAATGCTGCAAGATGTAAAACGTGGAGAGAATGCTTTTGTAGAGCCATATTGAGCTGGACAACATTGTCCATAGAGCACTTCTATGAATTCATTAATGGCGCTGGTGCATTGTTCATTCATAAGCATGCATTAATCTGAACGTGGTATTACATACAGTATGTTTGGAATATACCCCACATCTACATGACACTTAAAACGTATATCCACAGACCTCCTGTACACCTGAATAGATCCTGAGTTTGTATGTTTTGATTTTACTATTATTTTACTGTTCTATGCAATTATTATTATTGTCTCTGGGCACAGAGTTTAAGTCTATTGTGCTCCAAAAAACTGTATGGCATCCATGCATGTATATACTGCGGCGGCCAAATCATTACAGTAAGTATATCAATAGTTCTTTAATGTGGAACGGTCACTTCTATACATGAACCATAATGTAATCCAGTTCTGAAAACCATATGCTTAAAGTTCCATTTTAAGCTCCTTAGATTGATATTTTTCAATTCTGACCTCCACCAAAGGCATTTCACAACTCTCTTTATTTCCCATGAACCCACATGGCCATAAACGCTGTGTTTTCACACATATCCTAATGTCTAATTCATCTAAACCAGTTGTGGGATAGAGCACAACAGAAACAGATGTAATAATGAAATTTATCATGCCTTCACATTGCAGAAGACTTACATACCTGTGACAAATGTACTAATTTATTATTATTATTTTTGGTATTGATTTATATAGCTCCATCGTATTCTGCAACATTGTACATTGATATAAAGCACACTCCCACCTATCTTCATGTGAAATGCATATTAGAGCCCATTTTCCATCACAAACTTTAGTTATTGGTGTTCTTCTGTCTCATTTAACTCCTCCCCCCAGCGAGTTCTACTGAAAGCAGGGTGCATACTGTGGTATGCTTCTTGCACGTGCTCATTAGAACTCCATTTAAATCAATGGAATTAAGAAAATAAAGAGAAGTCCCGGCACTCCTTATTGGCCAAACCATTGTGTATTTATCAATAAACTAACACTATACTTTTACGTTAACTCCGCAAGTATATTTGGCCACCCCCTGCTATATATATATACTATAAATACTGATGCTGTGATGTGGCGGAAAATGTATGCACTGCATGGCTTTACATACACATCTGATACTAATGAATAATTGTGTATGTTATTACTCTGCTGTCCAACGTCTTTTTGTTCCTTAAAGATGAAAATCTGTTTACTTACATTGGATGCAAGATGTTCTCACAGCTGCAGAAAGTGAATTCTAGTGAAAGCAGATGTTAGGTTGTAAAGCGGGGCCCCAATCTAATTATGCCACTCGAGACAGCTACGTTTTTCAAACTGATAAGAAATATCCTTTATTTTCCCAGGAAAAATAAATGTGGTCTATTACTAAATGCAATAACACAAAGTGTACAAAATATATCTTATGGGCCTGTGCAAATTCACTTTCCTTTAGAGCATTCATAACATTCCCATTCTTCTATTAAATGTAAATATATATATATATATATATATATATATATATATCGCATTTATCTTTGGTTTTCTAGGGAAGGACTACAACTCCCATATACTCTGCTAGTTGCAAAGCTCTCTTCTATATCCAGATTTACCTAAAATATTATTATGACTCCCAACAAGGGATAAATTATTCCTGATTGAATGTGAATATTAAGGATAATGCAGGCGTAATAACTTACTATTTTGCTGGCTGAGGTCGTTGGGCATTCTTACATTCCTAATGAAATGTTAATTTTTCTGTTTATATATTTTATTAAAGTGCACATTTGTTGTGCAAATAAAAAAATAGAACATAAATAAAATCAATTGAACTACCAATGTGTTTATATGTGTAAGCCAGGTTTCTCCAGCTAGTGACTGGGCTGGCCAAGTGTGATATGAGATTAAGTTCACCAACAGTTGAGGGGGCAATTCTTCCTGGATCTGTAAGAAGGGTGAGTGGGAGTATGCTTACTTCTCATGATTATGGGAATGATACATATAAACATCAGTAGGATGCTGGTCAAGGTTAATGGCAGAATGGGAGTGCAGAGGAATTATATGAAGAGCAGAAATACTGACATGGGTGGAATTTGGAAATAAACCAGATGCTGTGAAAGATATATTGGTCTGGCTTTTATTGTAGAAACCTAATTCAGCTAACTGTCTTCCCCATTCCTTCCACTATTGTTTGTGTTCAGAATACTTGGTGCATAAGACGAAGGTGTAAAACTCAGTGTAATGTGTGTATTCACTATAAAACACCTCCCAACTGCCCTTGTTTAGGAGGGACAGTCACTCTTTAGGACCATAAGATTAGATGGGCCGAATGGTCCTAACCTGCCAGAAAATGTTATGTTTTTATAATGAATGAAGTAAATGTAACAAAGAATTCTATAGTTATAAAACTCCCATAAATACGTCAAGACACTTCCATACATGTGTGTCACGGAGCTCCACGGAAATAAAGTGATTTAAAAGATTCCATCTTCTCTTGGGCTAATATGGCTACCTCAAATTCCTAGTATAATCGAGAATATATTTTTCATTAAGATATCTGGAAAATATAATTGACACTTATGAGAAATTGCATAGGGGAATATATAGGAGGGAATATGAATTGTATTCTCGACATTAGTCTAGACACTAAAGTAGCGTGCACGGGGTTAAAATAAATCCAAATTTATGATCAATATCTAAATCCGTTTCTGATTGTATAAATAGAAATTGCCCAATTTACAGATGGAGATTACAACATCCTACAGGAAAAGATTTTACTTTTCTTTCTCAGAAATATCATGCTCTAGTATAGACCTTTTTTTCACAAAGGACTTTTTAATGGAAAATGTGTGAAATGTTGTATAAATAGCATTACCTTGACGGATTATGCTCCAGCGTTTCTTGAGATTAGTGATAAATTATCGTATTCATACCTGGGAACTTTTGAGCTCCGGCTACCCGGAGCCTTCCCTTGCGGGACACAGCCAGGACTTCCCACTGACATCGGTGGGCGGTCCCGCCACCGTCAGTGGGCAGAACCTGCTGATGTTGGTGGGCGGTCCCGCTGACGTCAGTGGGAGTTCCCATTTAAAGGGAAAATGGGCAGGGAGAAGAGTCAAGTCGCAAGTCACAGAGGGCCGCTATGTAGGAGGCATGTAACTAGCCTTCTCAGCCTAGTTTACCTGCTATGTATCTCCCATGTAGCTAGTCCTCAAGTAGTTAATGCTGGTAATAAAGTGGCTAAGGCTGTCATTGCACACACATGTATAGAAACAATGTTTATATTGTATATTTCAGATGTGGCATCTAAGAAAAAAGCTTCCCCAAACTTTAATGAACACTAAGCAATGAACTGCAGTCCCATATAGCTGTGGTATTGTGTTAGCCGTCAAAATACAGAAAAGAAGCAGCGCCAAGGTTGAGTAGAGTGCAAGCTTTTAAGACAACTAAGGCCTCTTGCAAAGGCACTTATCATACCTGAAGAAGAGGCCTAAGTTGTCATAAAGCTTACACTTTAGTTCTACTCAGTTGGTTAAAAAAGGTATCATATTGGCTCGTATTTCCCGTAAAGTTTTGGTTGGCGCTAAACCTGATAAAAGGCATGCTTATAATGGTCAAAAAGTTGTGTAAAATGTATCGCTTTCCTCAGCTCTTTGCCATTGACAAGTTATACTCAGAGATCTGAACATAAAGCCCACGGTAACCCATACCCCAATGCTGTGCGCATTGCTTCAGAACCTCTGGATTCCATCAAGTGCCGGCTAAAATGTGGCCGCCTTCCTGAACTATTTGCAAACTTCCCTCTCAGTCGCTAATTTCAAGGCTTTGGCAGTAATCAAAAGTAGACATTACATCAGAAGATTGTGTTTCCTAGGCTACCGTTGTGCAGAATGTAAATGGACTTCATGACTGTGAAACGGAGAATTCAGATTTCCTGAGCGGATCTCAATGACGTTCTCTGCAGCCACACCGCTTACAGATGTTCTTCGTTCCAACGGCCTTTCCTATTTCATAAAGGCGATAAGATATTTGAAGTTGCTATCCTCCCCGCTCCCAGTCCCACGTGACCCTGTTATTATCTACTATAATCGATTACAGATATATCTTCTTTAACCACTTCCAACGCATTGTTTGGGAATGATTTACTCATTACTCAGATATTCAGTAGAACACGTTGATCTTTCAGCAAGAATCCCACAAAACAACTTTATTAAACATAAAAACTTAAAAAAAAAAATAAAAAAAATTCTAATCTGTATTCTGTTATTTTTAGGCAACACGTGCATTTTTGGGTATACAAATTTTACCAACACAAATCCAAAAAATCGTTTTTGGGTCCAGTAGGGATTTCTTTTCAATAATATTATACATATTTACAGATCAAATAAAATGAGTGAGAAAAACAAGAAAAAAATAATATTTTTTACAAGTTTCCTGTGATGTAATTGTCTATTTTTTTTAAAATATTTATTGATTTATATGTCGCCATCATATTCTACGGTGCTGTACAAGGGGAATGACATGCATCACTCTATCCAAGTTTGTTATTTTTGGTATTATTCACACAAAATGCTGAACGGAAAGTTACATTTTCGTTCATTTATAGTGTTGAATTGTACATTTACATTGCAAGCATTTACATTACGAATATTTATTTATAATATAATATTTATTTGATAATTTATTTATATGTTTAGAATATTTATTTATTTCATAATGTTAATTCCTAAAGTTATTTATTTGGTAATAATTGAAAAATGAGCTATTACGACCATTTAAAAAAAACATTTTTTTACATAAATTGCTCGGCTACCGTCTGCGCAAGTGCCTTGGCTAACGTTATGTTCTGGTAAGTATGGGTGTATTTTTACATACTGGGGTTTATTCACTAATGGGTTGTGTTTCAGCTCCTTGACTTTACTGCAACTTATTAAGGGCCAACTCGGTAAGCTTCTGCTACAAGAAGAGCTTGGCCCTATATAATGTATAGTTAAATCACAGAGAGGATTATCGAACGTCTCTTTAAACATTAAATTATACACTATTCAGGGTAAGCTCGGATTTTCCTATGGACAAACTTGCTAGTAATGGCCCTTCAAAACAGATGGCGAAGTTAGAGAGTTAAAACCACAACTCTCATACAAACTCCCCTTAGTGAATATACCCCAGTGTCTGGCCTCACTTGCTTTTATTGATTTTAGGGGACAGATGAAGGATAACTTTTCTTTAATAATTAAAAAAGAGAGTGGGAGGTTGTATGTGAAACTGCTTAGCAGGCCAGTGTAACACGGCACACACCTGTCATAGTAGGGGTTAAACCGGAACCTTCCTGCTAGGGGAACAAAAAAAGTTGCTGTAAGGAGAATGAACGCAGGAATCGGTGAAGCAAATACAGCTTGATTCACTGATGTCTGAAAAAATCTCGGCATGACTTTTGTTTATGATTATTCTCCTCTCCTTAGGGAGGACAGACCCTCTTTGAAGCTAAAATCCCTCTGCCCCTCTTTGCTCCCTTGATGCCCCCTGACGTTTGCTGGTTATGAGTATCACAGTTTCTTATAGCACTAAGTAATGTTACACAATAATCGCAATGGAAACAGCAGGGAATGTGTAGATAAAATACATTTTTGCTATTGTAACTGTCTTACTGCGTTATACGCTCACAAACAGGCTGTCTCTGAAGCTAATTGATAAGCAGGGGACTGCACCTGGGATGGCCTTCTGCCCAGCATTCAAAGAGAGTAGCAGATGAGGAGCTGCAGCTTCCTGCCCACCCACCTCCACAAAGCATGGGAGATGTTGTATGTGGGGCTAGCAGGAAAATGCCGTGGCTAGCGGGGAAATGAGCAGGGGTTGGGCAAGTCGCATTGCTTCTCCTGGGACCCAAAAATTATCTGTGGTGGCCTACAGACTCAGAGAAGCGATGCTGCACCTGGAGTCTCTAGGCCAAACCTGGCGAGTTCCCAGGTATGTTTGTACAGCTTGGGATCAATGTCGGCACTTTAGATCCAGTAAGGAATGCACGGTCAAGAATATCTAAATGTGGAAATTTTGTAAAGAATGTAGGAGAATGCTAAGGTACGGTAGATCTTCTCAGTCTACTTGGCATTAGAAGTAATAGTGGTGGTGATTATTTAGTAATCTGTTGACAAATTACATTCTTTTGAGTAATTCCTTTGGCAGATAATACCGAACCTTTCTGCTCAGCTAACCAGTGGATTAGCCCCAAATCTGTGTTGATTTGTAGCTAGGATTTTGTAGACGCAGCAAATGACGGATGGAAATTTTTCAGTGAGAGAACTTATAATTCATGTTCCCTTATTTTAGAAATCTTACGTTAAGTCAAGTGATAAAAATAATGGAAAATATATTGCACCAGTGGAAAACTACAGTCTT
The DNA here is from genome assembly GCF_027358695.1 of Spea bombifrons. NCBI lineage: Eukaryota > Metazoa > Chordata > Amphibia > Anura > Pelobatidae > Spea > Spea bombifrons. Next base: position 15,553,351 of record NC_071087.1, on the reverse strand, counting down.
CAATTCATTTTAGTTCCAGTTTGACGAAAATATATGACCAGCTTTTAGGCCTTTTACTGAACTTAAGTATCCTTGGTGATTTTCAGCAGGGCCATCAGCATACCAGTGAACTTCTTGGCTCCGGCCACGTCCTTGCGGGACGCGGCCAGGACTGCACACTGACATCAGCGGCATTCTCGTTGACGTCGGTGGCGTTACCGCTGACGGCAGTGGGAAACACCCCCATTTACAGGAAAAAATGGGCGGGGAGCGACCCGGAGTATTTGGGTCTTGACCCGGAGGAGCAGCGCTCACCTGGCAATCTCCGGGTCAAACCCAGAGAGTTCCCAGGTATGGCCATCAGGAGATGACAACATGAGTCAGTTTAAAGGGATACTCCAGCCATCCAATGCACTTTAATGCATATGATACCTGAGGGTTCCATTTAAGTTACATTTTTTGTCCCCATGCAAATGAATGGAGGGATTCAGCATCATCTCCCTATGCATTGCCCTCTTTCTCTGCCACCCAACTCATTGGCATGCACATACTCCCTGGCTAAACACATGTGCATGCTATACTCAACAAGACCAACCACATGCATGCACAGAAAATTATGGCACAAAACCCAGACTGCGGAGTTGACAGTATTCTGGAGCTGCAGCTTCTCCTACAGGTAAGGGCCTTTATTTAATTTCTTCTACCGATAAAGAATGAAAGTATAAGTATTTTAAAACTAATCCTTTGTCTGTTAGGCTGCATGTCCTTTAAGGACATCTTTCCCTGTAATCCAGCTAAATGATGCGCACCAGACCTTAACCCATAATTGTATCGGTTGTATTTGAAAATGAGCACTGCTTTCCATCAAATATAAAACTTACAAATTGGCATTTAAAATGATGTTTTTTACAATGTACTGTAAGGGGGGAATGTGTTTGCAAAGATGCTATTTGTAATGCTCAACATAATCCATTATTCATGGTCATTTATTTTACTGTACACTTTTTAGCATTCAGTGGTGGTCTCCAGAAGACCCCAGGCACAAAGACTACCTCTGCTACACTGTAAAAATTTTCTCCAGGGCTTCCCGTCCAACATCAGTTCCTGACTTCACTTATACTTAACTGGATGAATGCCCACAAATTCCAACAGACACACTAACAAAGGTGGAAAGCTCGATAAGTAGATAGCTGCAAAGAGGGGACAACTCCATAAAAATAAAAGTTTTGGAATGGGATGACCAACAAGCTTTTAGAGAGATGATGGTCAGGTGTCCAAGTACCGTATGTACTATAGGTGTCCAGGATAGCCATATGTCTACCCCATGCATGTTTAAATTCCCTCACTGTATTAACTGTTCCGCTAATCCATGACCTGCACTGAATGGGCAGAATACTTCTGTACACGTCTTAGCGTAAAAAGTATCTTCCATAATGATATTATATATATATAATTCTTTTGGTGGGGACTCTTAAAACAGTGTCTGTCCCAATGTCTCACCTGATCTTGATTCGGTCCTCCGTGTTATAATACGTTGTGCAGATGTGACCACATGTTACAGAAGATCTAGCTAGCTTGTAAATTAGAATGGCATGCGTGCGATGTTTCCTAACGAAAGAATCTTGGTTTGCATTTTGCATGAAAAATGGCTAATGCTTTTCTAATGAAATCTCTGAGATTAAATGCAGAAAAATAAAGTCTGCATAAAATCTGGAGGAGTGCTTAGTATGCAAATATTACATTTCAGCACAAGGGAAATTCTGTATGTATTCAAACTGTATATAAACTATGTAATTTTTAAACAATTTTTAGCATTTGCCCCCAAGAGAGAAGTTTCTGTTTCTAGGTTGTGGATTATAGTTATATTTTTTACTTTTTACATTTTTTTTTACTATTTTTTCCTCCCTGCCACACATTAAACCCTCCAGTTCTACCGACTTACCCATATACAACATAGCTGTAAAATCTTTATTTTAAGCAATTAGAATACAAACCATAAATGAATACAATGATCGGTACCTATAATTACATGAAAGGTTGGGGGCTTGCGGTATATTGTCTATATTTCACGGTTTTCTGGCCATTATATTCTCCCGGGAGAAGTTGTTCCATAAATGTGTATTGATTTACTACCTCGGACTGTACAATAAAAGTATTTATTACATATGTTATATTAGCAGCAAGTGGCCATTTGTCTGTTATGTTATCTTTTAGTTCGCAGGATATGATGCAATGTGGCATCAAGAAAAAGTTCTTCTCATATAAATTTAGTGGGTTTATGGTTGTGAAACAAACATTTTTATGGCAACCAAATTGCTTGAAAGCCTGCCATGAGCTATTTTAAACATCAGAGGAAGAACGAGGTTTATTTTGCGTGACATGAAATCATGCCCTTTGGCCATTACGTTATTTCTTGATGAATGTGTAAACCCGTGTTTTGCGTTGCACGGTCAGACGGCATGGGAAATGTTACCGAAAAAATAATATTTATATAATGTGATGTCACAACAGCTGCGTAAATATGACATGTGCGCAGGGCAGAACTGGTTGCAAAAGTTGCTTTATGACTGTAAAGCAGATCTGTCACCTTTCCCAACATCTACAGTATATTTTACAGTTTAATACCCTCTTAATTTCCTGCTTTGACATCTACGTGATTATTGCCCCCATTAAGTTCTCTCTCTCCCTTGTTAATTGTTTGGTTCAGCCAGCCTTTGGAAGCATTTGATGAGAAGAAGGGAGGACGTCAAGATAGAAGATGAGATATCCTAGTTTTGCCAACTTTCTGCCATCGGCTTTCCTCTTGATGGCAAAAATAAGTTAGGGGTAGATTTGAAGGGTAATTTTGTTACGTTAAAAGCTGTGAAGGTAGTACTTATAGCTCATTTTATCTTGGTATACATTTCAGCAGGGTTGGCCAATAGATATAGCAATAGCAGGTCCTAAATTCAATTTCCCATGATCCTCTGCCAGCATTTCGGTGAACCATCGGTCTGGTACAAGGACTATAACCTGGCTTGCATGTAATGCCTCTCACCCCATTACGTAATACAACTAGCAAGACGTGATGTGGACTCATTATAACGGCCATTAAAGGGCCACTCCAGAGCATCCCGGACAGCCTGGAAAGAAAAACCTATATTAAATAGAGAAAATGTAGCAGAACACCTCACTGGTGGCCTGTTATTTTACTTTAATGATTAGTTTGTTAAAGACCCTCCATATTTTTACTAAAGAATACATTTTATTGTAAGAATATCTTAGGGTGAAGCTGCAGCTCCAGACTAATAGGGATAACAAAGAAACTTAAGACACCACCCAGCTATTATATGCATTACAACAGAAGTGGGTTACAGGTAGGGTGACCATGTGTCCCAGATTGCCCAGGACAGTCCCGCAATCCCAGGCAGTCTCAATACGGGACAATGCCCTGGAATGAGAATTCTGAGTGAGGGTCTCCTGAGTCCCTCCTTCACACCGAGTTCAGTGTAAGCTGCAGCCAGCACCAGGTATGTGTGTTTGTCTGTTTGCGTGACTGTGTGTGTGAGATGTCTGTTAATAGAGAGGTTAATTATCTGAAACTGCTGATGATTATATGTATGACGTTTGACATCAGCACGGTTCCCAATGTAATGTATGTGCTGGGAAATAAAGTAATTCAATGTTCCACTCATAGTCCTGGCTTTGTGACAATTCCATGTCAGAAAGCAGATTGCGTCATCATTCCTGACATACACACCCCAAATGCTGTGCATCAAATACGTAATGTGACATTAATAACCAATTTTCATCAAAAAGGAATCTAAATGCAAAGCAGAGCAAACGCAATGTCAAAAAATGAGAAATATTAGAAATCTCAATTCGTTCCAAGAGGTTTCTGGCTCCATTGCACTTGAAATGAACCAAAACATTTCTGTATATAATAAAGATTGCATAATAAAAGCCCGCGGCTACGTGCCTCGAATAGTCAAACCCAGCTAAGTAAATGTATGACTTATACACTCAAAAATTGTAGACTTTTGAAGTTATGTTTATTCTGGTAAAAAAAAAAATATTATTTTTTTACGCAAAAAAAAAAAAAATCCAATGATTGCGCATCTAAAATTCATATAAATCATTTTATTTAAAGACTCTCCTTCCATTTATAGATAATATGGCAGGAAGTTGGCACCGGGTTCAAAATACTTTCTCCAAATAACTATATTTCATTTCAGAGAAACTCTTCTTTAGGAACCAGTTTTAATAATAGTGTATTAATAGTGTATAGTAGTGTATAGTGTATTAATAGTGTATTAAATAGATTTTTATTTTCCTGACAATTGAAGCATATTAAGGTAACAATCCATCTCTGAGATGAACCCGCATGAAAGTCCAAGTCAAGTTCAGCATCTTAAGGATGCCTGTGAGGACCAAACATTGCCGTTAATATTGATTAAGGAGGACCCAGAGTCTGAAAATAATGAAGTCATTAAATAATGGGTAATCGTGAAATCAGCATTAAAAGCTAATGGTTCCCTGGCCAGGTAGTATCCATTCCAGCTGGCCAGGTGGCTTTCCAGGACAGAAGTCAGGAGATGCATGGACTACAACAGCAGACATACTTCAATGCATATGATAGCTGTGTGGTCCCTTTAAATTATCCTGCGATCCATTTGCAAATGAATGGGGATATTCTGCAGAATCCTCCGTACACCTTTGCCTCTTTCCATACCTCCCAGCTAAACGCCGTGTAGGAGATGTGCTGGCTTGGGGACAGCTGGGGACAGAGGTCTGTTAAGATCCAGTGTTCTACCACTGATTTCAATGAGATCCCTTCAATCGGCCAATCAGGGGCAAGAATGGTCGGATCATGGAGGAGGAGGGGAGCTGCCGCAGGGCTGAATCTTTGTTTATTTATTGAGTAACTGTCTGAGTGCTTTAATAAGCATTATTTTTTGCCAGGGACATTAGACTGTCCTTTTAACAACAATACAGTATGATATGATAAATTGCATCTAGCAGACTAGATACATAGCTATGCACACAATAAAGAACACAGCTGTCAAAAGTGACGTGTTTCATACATGTAACCCTCCTGACTCATTCCGTATGACTCTATGATGCCTAAGTCTCATAATGTAATGCAGCCCTGGCGCTGAGCCTACGGGGCTTTCATTTTCCAAATAGATAATGGGTAAAATGTAAAAAAAATAAAAAAATAAACACATGATTGTGACAGATACCCAGTCTGCGGCGGTCACTCACAATTCTTAATAATATCTGCACAGAAGCTAACAAAAAACCCATCAAAACATTTTTCATATGTTTATATTAGAACATAAGTAACGATTTCTGTTTGAATTGTGTTGAAGTCGTTAGTTGTTATACATATGCAACTTAAACAACAAGCGCCGTCAAAAGAAATAATTACTAGGAATTTCAGCCAGAAAAGGGGCATTTTGCTCTAACTTTCTGAGAGCTCAGTTTGTATGTAAAGAAAAATCTCCCCCAGATAATGAATTGTGCTGCAGTTGTCTCAGTCTGGATAATTTATTGTATAAATAGTTTAATTTACAGTTATTTATCAGCTCAAGAATTCTGTACATTTTCAAAAAGAAATGTGTTTATATGTTTTTGGGTTAATTAACATTCTTAAAAATCTGATTTTTAAACATGAGAGCGGAAAAAACCTAGGAGGTTATTGTAATTGGTTTATTTCTTCATGTATATCTTTAATAAAAAAAATAGTTTTGGGAATATTTTTCATTTTTAATTGTTTTTAAGTTATGTATATTGTAAGCATAGACCTAACTTTTTTTTTTAGTACATTAATTCCCCTGACCCTTCTTCTTGGCTAGATTACACTATACGGTTAAACTAAATATAGACATAATAAAGAAGGTTTAATGTAGCAAATACAATTAATACGATTTAATTAATTAAATGCAGAAAGGTTCAGGAAGAACATTGAGGTTTTTTTTATTAGTAGTAGTAATTTTTTTCTTAATGGAGGTTATTTAGCTAATATGATATTTTCACATTACAATTTTTACTGATGCCTGAAAATTCTTAATGACCCGAGCAGTTATAGATCATGCGCAGAACTATAGATATGCGACTCAGCACACAATCAATGCATAATGTGCAACCTGAACAGCAAAATATGATATGACCTCATCAATTAACATCACAACTTCGCAATCTCTTAAACTGCGTCTCATGCAGAAAATGTATCAACATCGATTTATTCTTTAGTCAAGCGTGTGTTATAATTATTATAAAAATAGCATGGTATAATATACATTTTTCCAGCGTTACATGAACTTGATGGATTTATGTATTTTTGAAACTAAATTACATGTTGAACCTTCATCAGAACTCCAGAACATGCATTGCGATACTTCCCTTAAAAATTGGCTAATTATTGCCTGTTACATAACTCTGAAAAGCTATATCCATGGATAATGAACAAGATATATAATCAATAAGGCGATATAAGTGGAGTAATCACCATAGCAACCAATGGAGCATTCCTGAATGAATAGCACATTCTTTTTATCATCGGAATTATATAAAGGATATGTTTGCTCAAAGTAACCAAGCTCCATATGACATTAGGAAGAAGATTATTATCTTACCTTATCTTGCGATAGAACGAGACAGTATTCCATGAAACTTCTTGCTCCCGAAATGTCCCATAAGTGCCAGGGGATGGGAAAAGGGTTTACTTTGATTTGGAAGTCGTGTAAAACATTCCGGAGTCTGTGACACTTTGCAGCAAGTCTTCAGAGGAGAGCCGGATTGAAACTTGCGGACGATGGAGTTCTAATCACACTCCTTTTTGCCGACGCTTGCCAAGTTATTTAATTTGAATCAACTGTAGATATTTTTTTAGAAAGTCTCTGTCCCGAGGGAAAAGAGGTTCTCATGTTTAAGACAAAATCTCTTCCCTTCTATTCCGTAGCAGCATATTTGTCATTTTTATTTTGTAGACCGATGCGTAATGTCATCATTAACAGTTTGCAGAAGTGGTCTGCAGTTTTATAAACTATTCCACCGAGTTTAGTAAATCATTCCAGCAGCTGGGAGGGATTAGAACTGGAGGAAAGGAGGTGGAGTTGTAGGTTTCGTTATATATTTTTGGTTTTGTGGAATTACTGTTACAATTATAATGAGTTGCGTTCCTTATAGCTGTAGCCAGTCTCAAATATGCTGGGACAACTGGTCTCATGACCCATTTAGATTGACCGATGGTGATTTTGTATGCTGTGTGTCCAAATCAGGTAAGCCATGTCCCACATCCTACATATGGGCTGACCAATGCGTGACAGCTCAGATCTTGAAGAGTCCTGCTATAGACCAGCCCTGGAACAAGGGGCGAGAGCAAGGATCACCCCTATACCCGGTAACTAATTTACATAGTCTTAGTGGGCTTCCCCATTAACTTTATCCTCACGAGGCAGGAAGAGGGGTGCACTCAGGGCAACCAGGCTATATAAGGGAGAGGGTTCTGGCAGGATGTGTGGGCTTTGGAGAAGTTCCCACTCGGCTTCCCATTTTTAGGTAGATGGTTTAATTTGTGAAGGTTATGGTTATTGGTGATTGTTGGTGGTGTTGTTGGCTGGTGTGGTGCTTGAGGCAACCGTCTGAGGAAGAGTTGCACTCGTGGTGCAGAAGCATATGCCCAGGTGATGCGGATGTTGGTGTTTGGCTGGTGGGCTTTGGTCGCCAGCAGTCTCATCCGGTGGTTGAAATAAAGATTTGGTGTTATGGGTGTGTTTAATCAATGACTGTGGCCAATTTTATCCAAAGCTGAATAAACAATTGTTAAACAATTCTTGTGTCTGCTTAATGGGGTGGTTGATGATACTAAGTTCATGGGATCCAGAAAGGTTTATCACCTTTGGATTTTTTTTTTGTTTTTGGTTCATTCATTTTCACTTCCTGACCTTTAAGTTAGGATGAAATTCGGAGGACTTTTTCCATTCAGAAACAAAATTTGTTGTCACGTACCCTCATTCACACTCTCAATCACACTCTCTAGCTTCTATCAATGTCTCCCTACCTTCTCCGCTGATTGTCCTTCTGTGGAACTGGGAAGCCAGAATAAAGAAAGATTTGCGGAGAAAGAGAAGGGTTTTTGCACCTCTCTTTCTTTGTGAATCTATCTGCACTATTTTGGCCTCCTGGTGAAAAAAAGGGCCAAGTCACAGGGGAGACGGTGTGTCTGGAGGCTCTGCCCTTTTGCTGGAGTGCGCTGGGAGACCTGGTTCACAGAAAAAGGAAGAAGATACGGGGAAAAGCATATAAAAAAAGAACAAGAAGATGCAAGAGAAGAAGTAGAGCAGCGGGAAAGGAGACAAGGACACGGAAGTGGTAGATGGAGAAGGTCTGGAGACATTGAGAGTCCGATAGAATGTGAGAGAATGAGTGTGAGAGAGTGAATAAAAGTGAGTATACAAAAAGCAACATAATTCAAACAAACATTAAGATCCCTTTGCCTTGTTTACTTTGTTTTGTTCCCCATCCCTCCTGGTTTTTGGACATTGTACGAATTGACGAAATTGGAAAATGTTATTAAAACTAAAATGTGGACGAATCCAAATGCACAAGTCTAGTAAGTATCTTTGACACCGATTCTGGAATGACCATGTTGGATGTGTGCTTTGAGCTTGCTAAAACGTTTGCTGCAATATCACAGGACTTTTTATGTGGACTTGTTCTTGTCCGCGTTTGCCCATTCAAATCACAGCTCATGCAGTCTCAGGCAGTCTTTGATCTCTGAAGAAAGTGGTATCTAACACGGTTTGCTGATTTGGTTCCAGCCTCTTACTGTTCACTTGAAAATACCCACTCCCTCACGCTGCCTATATTTCGGTTTGTTCTAAGTAATAAAATTTCCCAATATATATATATATATATAGCATCTTGTATATTTCCTGGCAAGATCTAGCAAGTAAAAAAAAGAGTTATGTCAATATGTGCATGGCTAAAACTCACAACACTGCAAAGTTTCCAAAGCACCTTTGTACCCGGACACACAAGGTGGAATATGCATTAATATAACGTAGTGCAAACCAGTTAAATTTGAGGTTTGTAAAGTAAAAGCCCTCTCTTAAATTTTATGTTCCTCATTCCACCTATATCCAATAGAGAATTAAAATGACTTTTAGCACAGCTGGGAATATCTTGTTATGACGATGTCTCTTGAGGGGGAGAATAATAAGGTTGCTGAATACTTTAGGCACTTATGTTAACTGGAAAAAAACAATGACGTAATTTACAATAATATTAAGGAGGTATTAAAGCCAGCCCTCTGCAAGGAAACTGATCCTTGAGGCGTCAAGTGTCCTACACCACCGAGACAGACTGACTGTGCCAAATCTCAGCTCAGTACACTTTGAAAAATAGTATTATTGTGTTTAACGATTAAAGTGATATAAATCAATATATATATATATATATATATATATATATATATATATATATATATATATATACTGTATATAAGTAGCCACTTTGACTTCCTGTTCTTAAGACTGATTTCCTTGGTAGAAAGTAGAAACTGGAAACGTTTGTCCACAGAATGGCAAATGGAGAAGAAACATGACCAGCAAGTAAATCATGCAAGATCATAGGTGAAAAACGTCTGGAAATTGGCCTTGCATGTTTGCAAAATTAGCTAAACTCATGGACGGAGTATGAAATGATTTAAGAAACGTGCCTTATGGCGACGTCCGTACCATAGTCTGTCCCAAAAGCTCAAGCAAGGGCCTTAGCGCCTTCCAAAAAAATTCTTCCTTTAAATTTCTCAATCGCAAATCTGACTAAAAAAAGAAAAAACATTACTACACTTTATTTATAGAGGGCCAGCAGATTGGAAAGGGCTGTTACAAAAGTGAAGTGAAAATTAACAACTTCATAAACACGCATTAAGACAAACTTTTACGGACGTTTACAGCCTATTAGGAGGTTGAGGGGGGGTGGGACAGAAGGTGAGGGATAGTTTTGTAGTTTTACTATATGAAATTCATATGCTATGTAGATATTGTCATACTGACTGCAAGAAATAAATCTCACCAAGTTTGGACCTCACCAGCATATGTACAATCAGTGTTTTATCCCCTCCTACGGTTCAGGTGGAAGGTGGACTTTAATTCCAGATGCAAAAATACAGGCCACGCTTTAATTAATTAATTAATTAATGCACCTTTAAAACTGTTATTTAGTGTGCATTCAAATACTGTATATCACAAATTACCAAAGCATAGCAATGACATCTCAGGTGGCCAGAGTGGGACACCTTTGTTGGGAGCACGTTAGGGGAGGATCGTGGTTATCACCCCACTGGGAGAAAGGTTAGGGGCAGGATCACAAAACAAATGAAAACCTAAATATGTTCGGCCACCATGCAGCCAGGATATCACATTATGGTGCTTCATCACAACAGGCCATGCAGCAGCCATGTGGGAGCTGTCATTGAACTCTGCTTGTACAAGCCTCAATTGTTTCTGCATTTAAGTTGGCTTGTCTGGAGAGATCCTCTCTTCTATTTGACTGACCCATAATCACCGTGTCCTACAAAAGTTATAGGACAATCCCTGAAAGACTTTCCTGCTCATAATGTATTTATGTATTAAATATATTCATTTGTTTTCCCATCATACACTTTATGAGAATGTATTTAAAAGAAAACCAGGGCTTGACAAATCCCAGGAGCCAAGTATCTTTGGCTCTTAGGTTTAGGATCTGGTTCCTAAGTTTTTATGCCACTTCACAGTGATTTATCTTGGCCTAGGCAGCATTTCCATGGGGCGGAAGTCCCCCTGCTGCAAAATCCATGGGCAGATCGTCCTCTTAGTATATGATATCATATCGCCCCATTCCATGTCTTAAAGGCACAGCATACATTTTAATGCAGTGACGAGGCCAACTGCAGAGAGGGAGGCTGGAGGGGCTGCCGTAGGGTTTGTCTGGGGCATATAAAATGTAAATATATCACTTACACTTTGTATTGATCTCTATGGGTGAACCTTATTGGGCCTCTTAAAAATATCAAGCTGGCACCCAGATGTCTGTGTCTGGCTCCACATGAGTACACACATTTGTGAAGTAAAAAAGAATAACGCACTCATTGCGTGTGTTACTCAGCAGTATAACAAAATATGTACCCTGATTACCAATTAAGTAAATAGGAGCTTAAGGTAGAGTCCAGCCAAAATGCACCAATGGGTATATGTGGGCAGTGTACTTAAGTATGCTAACCGATTCAACATATTAAGGCTGGGAAAAAGGAAAATATCCATATTTTCTTATTTCAAAATAATAGTGCATTCAAATATTTGTACTGGAATTCATGCCCATCAGACGCCAATGGGCATTTTACTAAAGGTTAAAGTCTTCCTATCACTGTTACCTTGTTAGCCAGTTTAATGTTAATAACTTTTTGCGTTATTTAATCATTTATTTTAAGGCTGGGCAAGGTGCGTGTAATCACATGACATGCTTATATTAAGCAGAATTAGCACTCTGTAAGGGAACTTACATAGAGAAGGGGAAGGGGTCATTCAGTACATCTTGTGGGATGAAGCATTACATGTTACATGATTGTGGTCTGCAATACAGAAGTGGAATGCATTTATAATTAGGGAATACTAACAGCTGTAGCAAATAATAATAATGGAAATTATACAACATGCTATGGCAACAGCCTTTGTGCCACCGACAGTTAAGTGTTCAAGTTCCAACACGTAAAATAGTTACTAAATAATGAAATGTTTGTATTGTTTGGATCATTTGCCTTTAACATTACTGAGGCTGAAATGTATTGTTCTGCTATTGCGACACCTAGTGGCTATTAGTATGAACAGACATTTAAATAAAACAAATTGGGCATGCAACTCCTCAGTCTATGTGTTATTCTCCAGGAAATAGACTTATTTGGTATGTGTCCTTTAATTTTTTTTCTTTGGGGGGAAGGAACTTACTGACAGAGAAGTTGCCAGTCAACCACAATTCAATAGCCAGGCTTCACTCCTGGCGTGTTGCTAGGTTCCAAAAAGATCAAGGTGCAGCAGCACATGCTGTGACATGCTCTGCAAAATGTTTACCTTCCTTTTTGTATATACAGTATGTACATATTTAATAAATATTGTATTCATGTTTTGCATGTAAAATTAACTTGGTATGAATCAATCCTGCTGTAGCAGATGGGAGAGATCTGTCCTGGGCTGAGCTGGGGATGACTTGGTGACCTTGCCACTGCCATCATACACATACACACAAACGCCCTCTCCTCTATAGTAACATGCAAGCACATGCTAAAGCCATACACTCAAGGCAGCAATATACACTCACTCAATGACTCACTCACCTCCTCCGTAGACCAAGAAGATACAGCCTTTCGGCAGGCCTTTTGGCCAGTGAGTTAAGGGAAGGTCTGCATATCCCACTCCAGGTTTGTGGCCCAGCAGAAGAAGATTTGGGATATGGTGATCCACTGTGGCTACTTAAGAGTTACATTTGATTTCACCCTCACTTGATATGAGGAAGCGCTCGTACCCCAGACCTCTGATGGAGCAGGCAGGGGTAGATTTTTTTACATTTACCAGAGGCACGGATCTCACTGCTTTTACAGCTGCCGCTGGTAATTTTTCCATCAAACAGCCTCAGCAGGAGCGAGAGGGAAGGAAGATATCAAAGGCAAATGTAAAAAAATAAACACCAAATACTATTTATTAGGGTCTTATTTCCAGCATTGACTGCTTGAATTAATTTAAATTATTAATGTATAATATTCTTTTTAATGCTCAATGTCTTGTCCAAGTCTTATAATTTATGAGCCTGAGTACCGTGCTAGTATCGCCTCTTACGTCAGTTGTGTGATAAATTGATGGCTCTATCTCATTATGTGACACTTCTTCAATGAACCTAATGAATCGATTAACTGTAGGAAAAAGAAGCATTGAGCAATCTATACTCTTTGATTAAAATGAAATAAGAAATGCCCTCTTGTAGACCTCAGGTCATAAAAATGTCTGCACAATGTCACAGAAAATATACACCTTAAGAGCTAATACAAAGAAATGAATCCTATGAGAATATCGCACATCAATTATTTATCATTTCCTTTAAAAAGCTCAGTGTCACATTGTCATCCATTGCTAATAGCAGAAATATTACCAATAGGCAGTCTTCCTTATAATTATGGCAAACGCCATATATTGGAATACTTTATTGCAAATTGTGTTATTTTTTATGTCCAGTTTACCTTTTGTTCAGCACTGCACAATACGATGGTGCAATAAAAATCAATACATAATAATAACCGTCAAAGAGGTCCCCATGCATTCATCAGTGGTCCACCCCAGGTCCCACTCACCAGGGGACCCAAGTCTCCAGGAAATTCCCTCTGTCTGTCAAATGTCTCCTTAACGTCTCCTCTTGGATACACGCTAAATAAACATACTCTATTTGAAAAGGTTACACCATTGTCCTTTAATCTTTGTTGAAATATTTTCTCATGGAAACCAGAAACTCCTCCTTAAATGTATAATTGTATAATACATTTTGATATATATATATATAATATTTAATATATAATACTAATGCTTTTGTCATCTGAGTATGGGGCACTCCACTTCCCCAAGCTAACCTCATGAATGGCAGCCAATTACTCAGTTATACATCATACACGCTGCAGGGCAGCAATATATAAAAAATATTTGTGTCCTGGAATACATGACTGCTCTGGTCACTCCAGATGGTGATATAAGGTAGATAACCCCATAACTTGACAGAATCCTGGAGTTATGCTAGTTAATCTTCACATGCATGCGACAGCAGGGAGGGATTGGAGAAGGACTGTTACAAACGGAAGGGGTGGTGTTAAACGACAGTGCCTTGTTGCTAAGCAGCACCAGTATCTCATTAAAACTTTAAATGCAGGTTTTAGGAGATAGGAAACATTGTGGCAAAAGAATTCAAAAAGCTTTTTTTTTCTCTTCCTATTACACGAAGTAGAACTTGTCTGATGTATTATTACTGACCTTGGGTGAAACTGCATATTCAAATACATCACTGATATATAGAATCTTTTTATATTTATATGTGGCAAATGGATTTGCCCCCAAAGCTAAAGCATGCAAATCATCCCCTCGGAGGCATAAATCATTGGGATAAAAACAGTATAGATGGAACTTGGCTTCCCAAGGACACCGAGGTCATTACGTGAGAGGTAGGAACGGCTCCAAGCTTTTGACCAACATCACCGCCATTTTCTACCTGATGTTACCAGGTATGTTTCACATAAGACGGGGAACGGGCGGAAGAGTTCACCTAGGGAGCCGGAAACCCTACAGCCACCTGATATATTCCTACTTTATCATTTGATGAACTCCTTCCATTCTCTTTTAGCTTTTCCTTCCCTTTCATTTTTTTTGCTTTTTTCCTATTAAATTAAAATGAGGCCGAAAGGCCATCACCCAATACCAAGCTCACCTCTGTAATGTAGAGAACATTTTAATGGATGTGTAATAAATATCAAAGGGTCACACATTGAAAAGCTTTCTGTTTTCTATGAAAAGCCTCTGTAGTTACTGCAACATAAACAGGCAAACTCATAAATAGTGACACCGTCATTCTATGATATTGCCTCTGGGTGGCGCTGTTACACCTGTGAAGTAATGCACATTTGATTAAAAAAAAATCAATAAAAATGTTTCAGAAAAAAAACCTATATAATGTACAGTATATACAATGAAAAAAATTAGATATAAGCGCTGTGTAAAATGTTGGTGCTAAATAATAATAACAAAAACAATAATAATAATAGTAGTAATAATAATTATTATTATTATTAGCAACAACTACTATGGCACAGCGCATCGTGGCTATGTCTGCAGTGATGCTTGGGGCAGAGAGGAACTCCTTGCCGAACCTGTGCAGCCTCAATAAATAAAGTAGTTAAATTCTAAATATCTATACATTTTATAGCCATCTGGCTAGCATAATGTACATGTTGTTTTAAAACATCATTCAAAAAGCTCCTTCGCGGTTCTTGTCGTCTTTAGAGGGCAAAGTCCCTGAATACAGTGACTACACATAAAAAAATAACATTTGGCATTTAGAAACCATGCCATTACATTCCTCATTTCTATTTTGTTCAAACATAAAAAAAAAAAAAACATTACAATTTTAATTATACTCTCCCATCTGTCAAGATTTTTCTTTAATGAAACGTGGGCATTTTTTTTTTTTACAAAACATGAGTATTAGTTAATCCCAATAAAAAAAGGAATAAACGTCCTCCGGGATTAATCAGAAATTAGGAAGAATTCATTAATACACTTGGTGATTTATTTAATATCCATTTTATACCTTGCTTCCTTGAGTAGATTTACCAGTAATCAAGGAGCTCGAGAAAGACAGAGAATCCGCGCTTGTGTGCCGCGCACAAAACATGATCAACGTAGAGGAACGTCAGTCAGATACAATCTTTAAATCTGCTGAGTTTCACGTGATAAAGAAAATTGGTAAAAGTGTGGAATGCAGACGCACTTCTAGATGTGAAAGAACCTTTGTCTAGGTTCTAATGGGCAAGTTTAGAAGCTGGCAAGCAGTCTTCTCTTCAGCATTGTTATCACCCAGCATACCAAATCCCTGAAAAACAGATGGAATGACATCCAGGGAAAAAAAGAGAATACAAAAAAAGGGAAAAATTAGGATTGGACGTCTTCCATGCGCCAAAAGTTTGTCTGTCTTCCTGCCCTTGTCATGAACCCTAAAATATTTAAAATATTTAATCTATTTAGATAATAACTTGAAGAACTCATATTACTATTTTCGGATTGTAGACAAATAGCCATTTTTGTACGTATTTATAAACCAGTATTAACGTAACTGATTCCCGAGCTGGACATATTCAGTAAGGTTTAATCTGATTGGGTAAATTACTTGATGCATTGATCAGTGTTGTTTTTCTATTTGCTTCTTTTTTTATTAAATGTATTATTTTAAACTATTTTTTATAGTATATCTACCATCCATCATCCATACACCAGGCAGGCCAATAAACTCCCCGAAGGAATAAGTATCAGTATATTTGGGAAATTGACGCCACTCGGAGAAAGAGGTATTTGTAATTTAGTCATTTATGTTCTCGTGTTTTTTATACTGTCAAATAAAGGTTTGGACACATTTACCGTATTCAAGTGTCTTTCTTTTTCAATGAAACACAAAACTTGTAGAAGGGGTGCAATATCGACCATTTATTGCATGACTTTATGATATACCTCTGCCTGAGCGATTAAGAGGGTAATAAAGGTTTGGTATAACTTCTCAGGTTAGGCAGGGATGTTTAAATGTAGATATTTAATCTAGAGATTGCTCCAGAAAAGCCTTGCCAATCCATATTAGCATAGATTTGAAGCAATACAGTTTTAGAGCAATGTAATAGAATCCCTGATGCTTTGTGAACAGAGAATATATGATATTGAGAATCCATTTTAATCAAGTCTTCTACAAAACAGCCAATATAAGCCAAAAACAATCAACCTTAAAAAATAAGGGAGGCAGCTGACGTCCCTATCTGCGTTTTTAATGCATTTATCATTGAGATGGTGAACTATAGGATGGAATTAAACATTTAAACATTTCTTCCACCTGAAGAAGAGACATCTGAGGTCCTGAGAGCGTATATAACTTTGCATTTTATGCCCAATAAAAGGTATCAACTTTGGCTAAAAACTCCAATAAAACTCCAATAAAGATAAGGCATGTATAAAATAAAACAAATTATAATAGCCTCTTGTACACTGTCCTTTATTACAGAGTCAAAATTCACTCTAGCAGACCAGGCATCTATCTATCTAGCATGAAGGCAGGGGTGGGCTGGCCCAGGGGGGCAATTGCATCCCCAAGGCAGTCCAAAATGTGTAAAAAACAAAAAAAAAAAAAAAAAAAAAAAGGGTCGGTTCAACCTGAACTGGCCCACTTGCCCAGAGAGGGGCCTCCGGTAATATAGCAGCTGTTTGCGGCTCTGAGCAACAGCTAGCAAGTGCACGGTAAGGGTATGGTGTGGGAGATCAGGTGGGAGACGTGAGGTGTGAGAGGTGTGGTGTGAGAGGTGAGGTGGGAGACGTGAGGTGGGAGAGGTGTGGTGTGAGAGGTGTAGTGTAAGGTGTGAGAGGTGTAGTGTGAAGTGTGAGAGGTGTGGTGTGAAGTGTGAGAGGTGTAGTGTGAAGGGGGAGAGGTGTGGTGTGAGGTGTGATTGAGTAAGGTGTGAGGGAGTAAGTTTGTTTTAGTGTAAGTGTGTTTTAGAGTCAATGTGTGTATTAATGTGAGTGTGTTTACTATTGTGTAAGTGTTTTTGTTAGTGTGAGTCTGTGTGGTATAGTGAGTGTGTGTGCCAGTTACTGTTGGAGGGGTAAGGGGCCAGAGGCCCAATTAGCAGGTACCTGCCTCCTGGGCTGGAAGTTGCCAGCCCTCCCTTGGGTGCAGGGAATAAAGACAGCTCTACCCACTCTCGCTAAAGCTCAGCTTATTTTATTAAACTCCCCATTTAATGTTTAGACCCGTCATTTCCATTTTCCTTATTCTGCCACTCCTAGAAAGTCTTTTCTTGTCATCATCCTCTAAATCATCACAGCGCAAGAACAAAAATGGAAAAAAGATAGTTAAAAATATGTTTGCAAATTTGTTTTTTATTATTATTTTTGCTACGTTTTATATTTTTGTTTAATATTTGCAAAAATATGTTCAATATGTGAACATCATAGTTACATTTTCCTTACATAGAGTATGTTTTGTAGGGTTTTTACAATAGGGCAGGATAAACATTCACAATAAGAATTAAATAAAGAATTGGAAGACACACTGGCACAGAACGAGAAGACGGCCACGCTTTTGGGACCTTACAGTTTTTTAGGAGGTTGAAGGGGAATGAGACAGAAGGAGAGGGAGCGTTTGGGAGAGAATGATTTGATTGTAGTGAGGGTGATGAGGAGAAATAAGCGGCCAGGAGATCTTAAAGGTTGGGAGGATCCACGGTTCTTTCAGTATGCAGGTTAGGGGTACTAAACGATATATTTATTAGATAGAACAGGTGGGTTTTTAGAGAGTGTATAAAGTGCAGAAAAAATGCAAGCAGAAAAATATTTCAAAAATATTGTCAATATGCGCAGATTAAAATTGCAAAAAGCTAAATATTGATCTGGAATCTTGTAACCGTTCTTTGCCATTTTTTGTACATTCCACACAAATCTAAAAGTAGTCTGTCATTATCCGGCCTACACTTCGTAAGCATAATGGAAAGCAAATGCATAGATCAAGGGCAAACTAGGCTTGGCAGGAATCATAGAGATGTGACATACATGAAGATTATCCCCAGCAGATATTTGGAACATATCACATTTACATGATTGGAGCTGCAATCCTCAACCGTATGCATCTTGGACCTTTTGTTGCGAATAATACCTAATTATTCAATTTAAAGTCTTATTAGAGCGCACAACCCTTCTTCCCAGCACCAGATTACGAGCTGTAATTCCATACAACGACACCGTTTGAAGTTTTTCTCACTCCTGAGATGGCGGTTATGTTCGGTCAGTGACTGCAAGGCAGCAGATGACGGTTCTAAGAACGTCTGAACTTCTGTCCTGGAAAATGATAGAATAGGGACAGAGAGCACGTTGTTCTGCTGATGAGTGACAGAACTGTAAGAATAAAGCTACGTAAGCTTATTTACTATCCCGTCTTGAAGATGTAGATATATTTTGTTAAACTGAATAGCAACAGAATAGGTAGGCTTAAGTAGCTAGGTTTACTTCTTGAGCTTCAGAGTATCTGTGAGGGACAGTAGTCAGTTGAGAGGGTTTCAGAGATATACAGTAGATAGAAAGACGTGTATTTTCCATTATTGGCTTTTACAATCCCTTTAAGATTGAATCATTTGGTTCCATTAATGGATATTTGAAAAACTAAGTAACTGCAACTGAAATCTAAGGCTAAACAGAGAACAGTTGGGTTACGTCCAAATAGAAACCTAAATCAAACATCAGATATGTTGACTCTTCAGCAAATGGCCAAATAGTAATGATAAGTGATATACGGTAATAGCATGGTTTAAATGTCTCAGGTTTTTGCCCTTTAAGGCTCATTTCAGTGAATTTATTTTTAAACAGGAGCCTACTTGGTGAGAACTGCAACACCCAGACACAATGATGCATAGGTTTAATTCCACAACTTGTAAAGGTCACAAACAACAGCCCTTGGCATGTGGTCAGGGAATTCTTAAAATGCCTAGTGCCAAGCGATAGTTCCTGACTCTGCTGAGTGATTGAGGTTCAGCTGCACAGCTACGGCCCATTGTATGTTCGCTTAGAACATACTAAGCTCATGCTGTTCGTAGAACGCTAGCAGATACTGTGACTCTCTGGGCAAGGAGATGTTGCTTTAAAAGTGAATCCATTTGTCTATGCATTTATGAACACTACCCTGAAAGCCTATGGACTCTGTATCCAGAGGACTTCTCAGAGTGGCCAGGGCCTACTCATACCTGGAAACCTTCAGGGTTTGACCCTGTGAACTAAAGCTCCAGGCTCAGGATACACAAGAAAAAAATAGGATCATGCATCCCAAAGCTTATCTTATATAGATATATATATTATAGTTGAAGTCCTTGCATGCATACAGGTCACTTCGGATTATCATTACTTCGTGACAAGCAATGGTTTTCAGAAGCACTAGGTCATTAGATCTAGTTATGACCCTTTAAAACCTGGCACGTATGATTTCTACAGGCTTCAGGTGTCAGGTTTTAAACGAGTTAATGTGGCAACGCTAAATCCAGCTACCCACAATGATTATTTGGTTGCATGATATTTTATAAAGAAATAGCACAGAAATGTAAAGATACTTCTTTTTCTGATCGTATGACGGTAACATATCAGTTCCTACTTTTGTGTCACATGACAAGTGTCCCTGGCAAAAGGTAGAATAGCTCCTTATTACCCATCACTTGCGTCTACCCTACTAGGAGCAACAACTTGGGTTTGCAAATCCAGCAGCACAAGATAAGTCGTTTTAAGGCAAGATTTTAAGTTTTGTGGTTAAAAAAAAAACCCTCACTAAATAAACAACATGCATCTTGAAAATCGCTCTGTCTCCTTTGCTGCTATATATATCACTTTGGCAATTTATATATCACTTTGGCAATTTTCCTAAGTAGCAATCCTCCGAACGTTGTAATTAATCACCCTTTCAGTTCAGACCGAAACGTAGTGAATTTAATAAAACAGGCTTCAAACGCGTTAATGAATCTACGTGATTCTGATTAAACCGAGCGTGGTTTTCAGATGAATGACTGTCTTTCATGGCGGGGAGGTAATACAACTTGTCATAATGTATTTGTCAGTAGGTTTCAGCGGCTCTGCCCACAGTCGCTAATTCCACGGCGAGCTGTGAGCAGGGAGTACAAGGACATTCCTCATCAATGTGTCAGATTATTCTGCGCACTGCGAGGGACTGCTACCCGCACATTAATTAGCAGCGGACTCAAGTTATGTTTGGTATGCGGCAGCTGTGACAATACGGGAACACCCAAGAAAAAGGACGCCCTCGCCAACACATTTCATTTTCAAATTTAAATTAGGTAACAACACACAATATCTTTCGGTGTCCACCACCGGAATGTACAACGAGACGGCTATGGTCATATTCGACAAAAAAAAAAGCACAGTTTGTCAAAACCCAATCTTCAAACCTAAACGTGATGATGAAACAGTGGAACCAAATTATAAAATGGCAATTTTGGATATAAATGTGAGACCTGTTTTGGGTTTATCCATTTTTTTCTGATTTATACTGAAATAACAGCATTTAGATTGATGGGGGGGGTTTGTAAAAAAAAAGGTTTTCTTTATCAGAAAATAATGGGGGGAAAATGAAGTCTGACCAAACACCAGATACCCAGCTGTCTTATATGAATGACCACGCATACAATGTTTAAGCCGTGTTGCCGGTATAAAGGAAATGTTGCACAGAAGTGTTCCGCTTTGTATAAGAGAGAGGCGACAAAGCTGTACGTTTTACAGTTTAAATGGATAGGAAAATGTGAATCATCGCTTTGGTTTATGAGATAATAATTACAGGCAGGCAATAGGATGGGAGGACACGTGTAGGTTCAGGTGTAAAATTAGAACATTGCGTAAGCGTATTGGAGCAGGGCCTCCCCACCTTTGTTTCTCTAACTGTGTACTAGGGCAACTAGGTGGGTCGGAGCCCCTCTGCTGCACAAACAGGGGTTTCCCAGTACACCACTATTCAATGGGCTGGTTACAACGGAGATCTCCTCAACTGGCCCATTTACTCTAAGAACAACTATGTTGAGCCTGCACATAGTCCATTGTATGCTAGAATATGATGTCATATTGTGGCACTCAGCAGGAAGGACAGTGGTCATTGAGGGGCAGTTTTGTCTTTACCTATAAGCCCACATTGTTATGTAATGCACTAGATGTTGTCCTGTTTACCTGTTGTACAGCGCTGCAGAATATGATGGGGCTATATAAATCAATAAATAACAACGTGCTACTCATTGAAGTGTGCATTTTATCTTCTTGATTTCATCCAGCATTGTGAAAGGTCAGTGAGCTTCGGCTGCAAGAAGGGCTGAGTTGGCCCTGTACAATGCATAGTTAATGTGGGTGGTTTCATTACAGTTTAATAACAGTTTTCATTCTGCAGTTTACAGGGCCAAACAATAATAGAGAATAAGCATTCTGTACAGTTTAGTTGGTAATGTGCCTACTCCTAATTCGGCTTTTCTGAATAAAAAGTGTTGTGTATTTGATGTAACTGGTTCCCATTGTAAGTTCTTTGTATGTTTGAATAAACATTTTTGTGGAGGTTAACTGCTGCGGTGCTTGGTTCTACTATTTGACTTTACAACAAGAAACCTTCTTGTTGGGAATTAGCGGAATTTCAGACAAGGTGTAGGCAACTGGAATGTACAGTAGGTGAAGCCTAAGTAGGAAGTCAACGTAAGCTTGTCTTGTTTGGAGGTACCAATTGTCCAGACTTTGCATGTATGTATAGCTGACCAATACTCATTCTGGGAACCCATTCTTATGACATATTTTTTTGTTGTATCGTAAAAATATGCTTCTTGGGTTTTAAACAATGGACAATACTGAAATGACTGCTTCAGAAGGAGATGATGTTTCCAACTGCTCTCAGAAAGCTTTGTGAGACACCAGGGCTCCCTTTTAGAAAATTTCCCTGCAGGGCTGTAACTTCCATGGGCCAAGAAGGGCAGCAGACCCAAGTGCCGCACGTTGAGGTGCAGACTGCCTGGTTGCAATGTCCCTGCACCTCCTTTAGCTTCCTTCTGGTTCCAAAAGTGCATGCAACGTCAGTGTGGGACCAGATCTTCGACCTTGCCCTAGGCGCCATGAACCCTAGTTATGGCTCTGGATGGATTATGGTAAAAAAATGGGCCTCCCCTGAACCAATGGGGAAGGGGGATATGACTGCTGGCCTATGCAGGAATGCTTTGTGTCCCTCTCATTCATTGGTCATGTTTACAACTTTGTATCAAGCAGGTATATAAACAGTGGTGGCTCTTTCTTACTTCCTTTTCAACCAGGATCAGACAGGGAGAAGATCTGGATCTTTCCCACCCTTCCGTCCTGAATGGATTGCTAAGAAGACTAATATTGGTATTTCCGCAACAGCGGCAGTGGTGTCCCTCCTGGTGAATATGATGGTTGTATCTGCCTGAAGTGCTAACTTGGTCGTCAGCTGGCAGTGGTTTATTCCTCATTTTCTCTGGAACAGTCGGGGTCCCTTACACGGGCTTACAGAGGATGCCCCACATTTTGTGCTATGCCTTTGTTAAAACAGACTGCTTATGAAGTTGTATTTGGCAAATGTCAAGTTGAACTTAACGCTAAGCAACTCAAAGGTGACTTGGCCAAACTTGTCACAAAAGAAGGAGTGCGACCTGAAAAAACTCTCAAACTATTCATCTCATCTAGTGGTTTGGGCCTTGTTTTATGTCATTAGTACTTATGACATAGCTCAGCTTGGGTCTGGTGTGTCCCTGCTACAGCGTGTGCTGTGCGCAGCTGGTTCGCCCAACTGTGGTGGTAAGGAATTCCACAGATGGGCAGCAGAGAGGAAGAAATTCTTTAATAGACACTAAATATAACACTTTCCCTTTTTAATTAAAAAGTTCCAATTTGAGTACTTATCAGGTAATTAGTAGATTTTTTTTCTTGGTAAAATATTTTATAATTTTACATTACTGAGGCTTCCACATTTATTAAAAACAACAATTTAAAATGTCAAAAGAATGAAATGAATCGAATAGAAAACATATCAGGGCTGATGATCGCACATGGGAATTTAAAGATAATTACTGCTACTTATCACAGGCAAAAATGGCTTTTTTTGCCATCTGCTTCTCTGTTCTAATGGAAGGAATATTAACTTTCCATTGTATGAAATTCGTAGGTTTTATTAAACGGCTACGCTTCACTTACCGCACTCTGCTAAGATGACAGTATCTAATCTGAATGTATTATCCTTTGACACATTCGACATCGCTCCCAGCAGGAATTCTGACACCTTTGGTTCCGAAACAGAGAAATAAATCTAAACAATGGCCGTCAAAAATCAAGCTGCTCTTTAAAATAAGCATTGAGTATCTTTATCTGGGACCGATGTCATTCATATTACACTAAATATCGCCATAGTCTGTTTTTATCTGTTTGAAACACATTACAAGAAAACTACATTCTGATGAGTTGTCAGTTTTAGGGACTAAGATGAACTTTGAAATCGTTTGACCTCAATTAACCTATTTTTAAGACAAGCTTGAAAACACACTGTTTATATTCTTTAAATTCTGAATACGCAGCATATTACATGACAGCCCATATATGTAGAATTTATTAAAAAAATATTACTATTAATAATTAATTTCTGTTATTACGGAAAGAAAGAAAAAGAAAAAACCAAGCTGATATCAGGGTTCTGGTAAATTAAAATTTCAGAAATATTTCCGACGAATATTGTATAGAAAGACGTGTTAAGGACAATATTTTCAAGCTGATTAAGGGTTGCTTCAGGCTTCTGATGTTGTAAACAACAAAGTCATGGAAAATGACTTTGTTAACATAATTGTACTTTTAAAATTAATTAATCAAACAGAAAATATATCAGGGATGATGATCGGGATGGGATTTCCATATAATTATTACCTTTTAAAAGACAAAAATGTCTTTCTTTGTCAAATAAACATTAGCTGCTTGCCTAGTGCAACAGATAGATCATTGTATTGGGCTATCTATATGGGACTCTGATATTTTTGTGGCATTGGCCTGAGACAGAAGAAACTCTAACAGAGTCACCTAAAGATCAGATTCCCTATATCCTCGTGTTATTTATTCTCGTGTGCCGGCAACATAACATTTCCACCTTTTTTTTCCAACTGGCTGATAATGATGGATCATTTAAAATTATTTTCACAAGTGACATTTAACTAAAGAGGCCACGATACCAATTTTATTAGTCAAGGTATAGTTAGGACAATCTTTTTTTTATTTTTTTTTTGCAAAGATAAAGAAGAACCCCAAGCCTCTCTCTAACCAATAACGCCCCACACAGGGGTACACCCCACCAATTACCCCTATCGTCATTTGTCCGCAGTCACCCATTTGTCCTTCCTAATTATATTGGCAGTCAAATGAGAATGACCACTTAATATTTGCAACGGGTACCAGCCTGTGACTCTTGATGATCGTCTAGTGAAAGTTTCAAGTTGTTCCTGGCCAATCCATTCTAAAACTATGAAATAATGTAGCTCAGGATAGGGATAGAGATGGAGGCTCCCTCTGTATCCATTGGTGGAGAATAGATTTCTTAGCCGCAACACATACCATGATATATCCACATACAGGCCTAGCAACTCCAGAGAACCGGCTACTTGGAGGGCTCGCTGAGCGAGTATCTTCTCGAGGGGCAGTGGTAGCCATGCATAAATTGGTTGGGAGTGGGAAGAGAATTAAGTAGTGAGAGGGCATGGATGAACACTGCTCCCTTGTCGTGGAGAATGAGGAAGGTGACCCGGAGACTCAGGGAAGCACCACTCCCCCCCCATAGAGTTCTTAGATATTTTTATATATATACTTATATAGAGGGATCCCGTGCTATAATATTTATCGTGTTAAACCACCAATGCCTTTTTTGTAAAGGTTCCGGGACTCAGAGCAGCTGTATTTGTTTGGCTGAATTTGTACAATTTTTACACTAACATATGAGCCAATACCTTGAAAAACTTCTTCCGGAAAGATTACAGTAAATTTACACTTGGTTTGCAAAGCAGGTGGAAAAATAAACCCAGCAGTGCTGACCTGCCAGAAATGCCTTTTTTTTCAAAGTCATCAACGCATAAAGCAGATTCTGTAGCTTTTTATTCCCTTTCCCTAGTAAAAAAAATAATATTGTGATACAGATGTATGTTGAAGAATCCTAGACTGTGGTTGGGGAGGGATACTTAGATCTGAGGTTGTGCGCCCCGCTACAGACACAAAGAGAGCGCTATGAGGGCAGCTCAGTAACATTTTAAATAATATAGTCAAATATTAAAAAAATATATATTATATGTATTAGGTTTTTTTCCCTGTTATTAAAGTAGGCTGTTTTATTACAAATACAGCTAAAAAAAGAAACCCAGGGTGGCTAATTATTAAATACACAGCAGAGCTAGAGAAATATAGTCACATGATCGCAGATGCACAGTAAATGTACCGGTATATGTTAGATTATTCTCTTAGTATGATTTTTGCATTTACATTCTATCTAGAATGAGCAGATGGCGCAGTTAAGCAGAGATAACTGTTAAAGAGTACATATGCACGGCAGTAAGGGTTTTAACGCAATCTGCATTTTTCATACAGGTCCCTGGTTTAAAGGAACCATCTGGCCCCAACACAAATGCATCTAATCAGATGCACAGCTGCCGCCATATATCTGGGAACTCTCTGAGTTTGACCCGGAGCCTTTGTCAGTTTCCTCTTTCTCCGGACAAGGGAGTGGTGCCTGACCTCGTCTCTACAAACTGCCCCTTCCCACTGATAGCTTTTTGGGGCTAGTCTTGCCCCTATTCAAAGCCTATTCCACAAGAAAGGGAGAGCTTCCGGTAGCCTACCCTGGGAAGTTTCCAGATAAGTCTGCCACCCAGTAGAACAGATATAGATTGCTGTTCCAAATGTGAAAGTTCCATCCTCTGTTGTTGCCTGATGCTCTTTATCCTGTTCTATTTATTAGTACCTGTGAGGTTTTTTGTGCCCTGCTCCATGTGATGCTTTTCTCTTACAAGGTAACTCAACGGTAACCTACAGTGAAAGATCACCCATAGCCGACAGTCTACTGCTGTCAAGTCTACGTTCAAGCTCAAAGCTCGGTTGACCTCTGTGCTCCCAGCCCTGTTTCTTAAACATGATAAATGGGTGGAGATTTCCATTTAGTTAGGTGAGTTGTCTTCTGCTAGCCAAGGAGTCAGTTGAGTTCAGGGTCAAGCTCAATCCTAAAGATCAGTGCTGACACACTGTTTCAACAGGTCATTAAGTAATTCCTACCCAGGAGCAGCAACACAGGAGACCATAGAGACGTAGAGAAGTTTATAGAGACCATTTAGCATATCTGGGAACTTCCCAGAACTGGTCAACAGAGCAATTCCTCTCTGGCTCTCACCCTGGGATGGCCAGACAGGTTAATGTGACCTGGGCCTCATATTTTGTACGCGAACTGCACAGCATGCATGTAGCATGCACCAGAAAAGTGTCCAGTTAAAGTGTCACAGTCCAAAAAAGAACATTGGCAAACATACACACCCATTACAGTAAATTGGAATTTTTATGGAGAAAAATTATGTATTTCTCTCATAGAAATGAGATTTTATTCAATATTATATTATGATTGTACATTAAAATGGGAACAAAACACTTATGTATCTTTCATACCCTGACAATTTAGGGGAAGGAGGTACATTTTAAATATCCAGTCATTACCTTATACAGTAGAGAATTCTGCGCATTCAGTTTGTTTTAAGTGCATTTAAATCTTTTATAATGTTTAAAAAGGAAGATTTTCCTAGCGGCTAGGAAAATTAGCCTATGACGACCCATGTGTTTAAGAGAAGAGAAGCAGAACTATTTGGTTTACACTTATTCATTCTGTATATTTAACATAAATATGCTTGAGGATTTGACAAATTCCCCTTTTGCTCAGATCTCAAACTCAATATTTACTATGATGATGTCATCTACAATCTATTAGCTTAACAAATAAATGGAACCTAGCTTTACAATGACACAATACAATAATCTTCTATGTGAAGAACATTTTTGTTGTATAGAACTAGAATTGTGTATTCTATAAAATGTCTAATCATTAATGTTACTTAACACGGATGTTACCAGCCCCAACCACCTAAATGGCATGTGGATCTTAGCAATGAGAAGCAGAAAGAAGGACTTCTGAATTTCTTTAACTCCGCTCTGAAGACCATCTGGCACTTCTTATCATCATTATTTAATAAACCATTTGTTCATTTTAGATTTGAATTTTATAATGCTGACATCCACCAAAGGCACAGCCATATGGCCGCATCATTTTATGCAGTGTTGCCTTGCCATGATGTCCCAGTGAAGTCTGCAATGGAATAGATCAGTCCAAGCAATAAAGTGATCACACTTCGTGGACTCTACCTTGTCTATGTATAAGCCACAAGTTGGCCTCTTCTTGGCATAACATATTTATGATAATGGTCGAGGATTAATTAAAAGTGATTTGACGTTTCCTTTAAAATAAGTATAACAGGATTTTCAAGGTTAATCCCCGCAGCTAATTAGCACACTGATAGAAAACCCAAAATCACAAGCTTTAGATCTAGATTTGAGCCGGACTAAAATTCTAATACCAAACCTTTAAAAGTGATCTGCTTCAAAATTTGCTTTTCAGTTAATATGGAATCTAAGGGGGAAAAAATCCATTTTTGGCATTATATGTAATTAATTTAAGAATTGTATTGAAAAATATTGAAAGCCTCCAGGTAATAGTTATAGGCACTAGATAAACAAGAGTAGGTCCTGTAAGTGAATGTTCAAATTGGGAGTTCCACTAATGCCTATTCAACCCATTTATTGAATATCAGCATTAAAGATGGGCACCCCTACACCTTGTGTAATAAATGGCGGACATAAAAAAAAACCCCACAGCCAATGCCAATAACTTAAGTTTATTAGTCAGTCAACAATATTACAAATATTTAAAAATTACTTAATATAAATAGTTGGCAGCAAACTATTTCATTACAGAGTTAAATTACCAGTACAACAGACAGACTGGAGATTTAGACACCTTAAAGATAACAGTAAAATCGAAACTAAAATATCTTAAAAATAAAAAAATTCAAGCTGAAGGCATTCACCTAGTGTCCTTAAGCACGGGCTCTTAAATTATATAAAAAAACTGCTTTAATACCAAAAAATAAAATTTATAAAATAAATCAACTAAATTTGCATATCAAAGAACCTTTAATAATTACAATCCAAACACTCGGTAAGCCACTTGTGCCATTCTATGCAGAAACTCTGAATTAGAAACTAGTTGCTTTAATAGTACAAAGATTTCAGCTCAAAAAAATAATTAAAAATAAAATAAAATTTTAGCAATTAGCGTCATAAAATTATATATTTTTCCCACATAAAAATACAAAAATGATATTAGTGACAAGAATATTACTTCTAATAACAAAAGAAATAAAAATAAAAAAACATAATAAAAACAAAACCAAAATAGAAATATGCATGAAAAAAGTCTCTCCTTTTGTTAGCAAAACACTATCCAAAATAACTACAATCATTTACATCAGTACAAAGATTTCTGGATTTAAAAAATAGTTGCAATGACAAAAGGGGTATCTTTTCTGACAGTAAAAAATGACACTGTGGATAAAATCTGCAAAATATGCAATGAAAAAAATAAATTTGCATTAAAAAGGTTTACACTTTTTTATACAAATATTAGAAACAGTATTGCACATCACAACACAGAATCGAGGTTAGTCAGCCTTCCAAAATGTGTTATATTCAAGTTTTTTTTTTTAGCATCTTTGAGGAGAGGCTTTGTGCAGCCAGATGCAAACAGGGATACAATATCAAGTGTTGTCCATACACAAATATATAAATGCTAAATGTTTCCTTCTTAACAAAAAAAAAAAATGTGAATTTTAAAGTTTTTTTTTTTTTTCCTCCATAGTCATACCCTCGGGCAGCAATATGCACATTGGGGGAACAAAAGTGAAGCTTTAAAAATATAAAAATACAATCAAAATCAACTAGCAATCTTCTACAAAAATAGTAAAATAAATATGATTTATAAAAAATCCAATACAGTGTTCAACAATTAGAAAATAAGAAATTACACACAAATACGCACACAAAAAGCGGGATTAGAAGAAGAAGAAGCTTTAACTGCTATGGGTAGAAGTGAAATGGCACCGAAAAGACTTTATGCCACTCCCCTTTTTTTCCATATAAGGGTATTTTTTTCATCCAATATTCTTTTTTTTTTTTTTTAAATCATTTGCAAGAAGGGATTTTTCCCTCGTTACCTCTCTTTCATACACAGTTTATTTTAACAGCTTTAATGGCAAGTCAAATGTTTTTTTCTTTTCCCCTCTAGAGTCAAAATTTGAGGTATAGCAAAAAGAGGTGTTATTAAAACAAACAAAAAAAATGCTAAAAACAGCTGACTGTCAAAAGGTTTTTCTCAGATATAAAATATAGTGCATAACAAAGTCATAATTGTTTTTCGGCTTAGGCAGGGAGAATGTTGACAAAGTATGAAGGTTAAGAACAAGTATAGGGACACCAACAAATAAATTAGAAAGAAGTACTCATCAATTTCAGACATTTAAAACGTGAACTACAACCACGAGAAAACGGCAAAAAGTGAGACAGGAATCACATCATACAGTACAAAAAAAAGCACGCTGTTGACAACCGATAAGAACATTACGTTTTTCGTACACAGAAGATTGTCCCAAAAGCGTAAAAGATACCTTTTGTGTGTGTGTGTGTGTTTTTTTTATTTCTCTCCGACAATTTGATGCTTAATTCGTATACTTTTAGAGTGAAGATATTAGATGAATAGAATTATGTTCTACCTAACCATTTCTGGTGGGTGGGCTAGTTGCATAACCCCATGCCTTAAACATTTTTAATATTCTCACATTTATTTATTTTTTGAACCCAAACCCATTACCGGCATTTGCTGTTGGCCCGTTAAAAAATAAAATATATTAGTAAATATTTATTAAAATAGATTTTACAACCTTTTGTATAGCAGCGTTGTTGCTTATTAAAAAAGCATTAAAAAGGGGAAAGTGTATCTCATGCAAAGGTTTAAGTCACGTGTCACTGTTGTCTTAAAGGTAAATTGTTATGCAACTAGCCGTCTGTATTATACCGTCTCCATTTTGACTTTATTTTATACTAAAGCATTAAGCAATTAATATTAGTTTTTATTTATTTACTATATTCAGCTTGTGGGTTATATATTTGGTGACTGATTAGAAGCGTGCTGGCCATCTTTGGTTTTAGAGGACATTTAAAATTGTATTTTTTTTTATTTCAGGGAACTAAATCAATGTTTCTTTTTAAAAAATAATAATAAAAAAAAAATTATTAAAAAAAAATTAAAAATATATATATTTTTTTCCAGTTTTAACCTATATGCTACTACACGCCACAAGAATCAGAACTGCACGCCACAACTATTGCACAGGGATTATAATTGTACATCCAATTCTCAGAAATTTAAGTCCACTACTGACCAGGACACGAAATGGCTGCACTTACTACTCTAACACTAATTTGCATATTGTACACATGTAAGGACATTTTACTTGAATCACAATAATTCATGCAAATATGCTTTCTTGTTACAAAATGTAATTTTGCTCATGCTATTGTACCTAAGTTTAATTTTTTTTTTTTTTACGTTTTAATTAATTTTTTTTTTTTTAACGTTTGCAATACCGTTACTGTGGTTAATTAATAGTTCTAGTGCATGCATATGGTGAATATAGGTAGGTAAACATGCATATTTTCACATTCTGAACTATGGCAGTTTTAGCCATATTGTGCTGCCTGCATTTTTCCCCACAATGCAGTGTTTGAAAACGTCTCAAATCCTGTAGAAATAGGTGGTATAACACACAACACCTATATAGCAGCAAAGCTAATACAGCTTATGATTAAAAAATGTTTAAAAATAGCTAATAAAATCAGATTATCTTGAGGTATTATTTCTTGCAAGTCAAAATGGAGAGCGAACAAAAATCAACTTTTGTTTTTTGTTTTTTAAGTTTACATACACACTGTAAATAGCAACAATAAAAAATAAGTTTTTAGTAGCAGACATATTCCATTTTTTTTTCACTATTCATTTTGCTACCTTTGGTAATTTACTGGGGCTGATAATTAAGGTAAAAACCCATCTGTAGAAATAAGTGCACGCTTCACCCATGGAGATATAGCAGCAGACTGTGTTGCCCCCTGACTGTTTTAGCATTAAGTAGAAAAGGAAATTGAAAGAAAAAAAAAAGCGTGTTATATATATATATATATATATATATATATATATATATATATATATATATATATATATATATAAAAAATATATATTAAAAAAAATATCCCAAGATATTAGTAAGCCTGAGATGTAGGGTTTTGGTGGGAAAAAAAAGAGGCTTGTAGTGTTTTGGCTGCTGATCAGATGCATTGTATTTAGGGGCAAGGAGCAGAAGAATGCACTTATTTCTTCTGCATGTTATAATCATCAAACACAGTAAGCCACATGCACCCTTTACTCAGTGAGTGGTGGGGTAAGCAAGGTTTAGTTCCAGCGAAAGTGGATCTGACGAGGCCGGTCGGCGCCTTCCTTCACCAATGGCTTGTGGAATTCGCGCCCGGCACGAGAGTGGATGTTCGCCCAGCAGAACTCACAATAATACTGTAGGCAAGTGACATTGGCACAGAAAAACGGAGCAAATTTTCCACCGCAGCGAGCTCCCTGGCATTCATCACACATCTGATCATCCAACACGTATGGCTTCACCTCCACCTAGAATCAGATTGAATATGTCTGCGTTAGAAAACCTCGGATTTGCATTGTGATATCTGCGGTGCCCTCTATGGTGTCGTTTTTAGGGAAATCGCCCTCAATCCCTACTAGATAACATTTTGGCTTCACTACATTTTGTATTCACTTTCTTTACTGATACCTTATTACATGCTCCTGTGAATTATTATTATGGCATTAGACCCACCATTCCCAGTACTCTTCAATGTCAAAACCATCTCAAGAACTAATTATTTAACATTGTAACATTTTGCCGGATGTATATTTTTAGAAATTAGAAAACAAAATCCTGCTATGGAAAAAAAAAGGGAACAAGAAAAAATATTGGAAGACGAGAGTTGAACTTACTCTTTTATCAATATCGCCATGCTGAAGCTGAACAAATCGAGCGCTGATAGCGGCAATATAGCTTTGCTGGTTGGAAAATGCAACACGACCAGCCCCCTTCGGGTACTTCAGCTCAGGATCAGTATCAATACCCGCGTAACATACCCCTCCATACAGCCGATCCATGATCATTGCCAACTCCACTGCATGGAAACAAAACAGAGCTTTAGAAACCAACATGGCGGGATGGAAACCTCACCCCAACTTGTTATTCATCTCCGTGCCCGCCGTCCTCTCTCCTGAGTGCATGGATACTGGTTTGTCCCCCAGCATTTACCCCTTAAAGATGTGTATTACCCAGTAAAGCATGCCTTGGAGGATGTAGCTCATTCCTCCGTGGTGTAATTGGCCCAGATGGACAGATATCCCTTGCACTCAGCCCACTGAGCAAAGGCATGCAAATAGGAATATATGCTTCCATTTGTGCAGCAGAAGGTCTGCAGCCCCAGGACGAGTCGGCATAGGATACACCAGAATACACCACTGTCACCGGCAATGCTAAGGACTTCCAATAGGGGATTTACAAGTCCAAGTGTTGCATGTGCTAAAAGAGTTGCTTAGAAAATAACAGGCGCAACAACAAATGTGTCAACAGTAACAGATCTTCTGTTTCGGAGCACTGGTAATGAATATTATGCCCCCCCCACACACACACACAATAGGTACCTGGGAAATATATTTAACAGGAGAACATGTAAAAATGTCAAAGAAATGAGAAGATTTAAAAGAATGGCAAAATAACTATTTAGTGCTGACATCACAGCTTCTTTCAATGGCTTACAACACATACCATATTAATAAAATAAAGTGCATTTTGGTTGCATAGGAGTTGTGTTAACTTACGTGCTCTGAGAGGCCTTGGAACACCTCCAACAAATATTGTTTTCCTGGGGTCAAGTGGCTGAGATCCGTCCATCACAAAATCACTGTCACTCAGGTTCCAAGGACGAATCTGAACCTGAAGCAGAAACGATGTGTTATTAATAAGCCATCTGCCCTCCTCTAGCTTCCAAGTTTCCATACTATCTAAAGTTTAGGCACCTTCGGCTTAAACAGACATAAACATCTAATGAAATACCCTTCCAACTAAAGGCGGAGGTCACATCACAGTCATTTACTAAGTACAAACGTTTGCAGAAATGTTGCAGCTGTTTTCCATTTGTCCTTATTTTCCATGAAAAAAAAAACTATATTTTTCTCCTTGAGCATAAAATCCAGTACTGTATCTGCAAACCTGGAGGCCGCCATTGTTGTCAGTCATGTGATATTTTGGGTGACTGTCCCTGCTCAAACATCACACTGAGCTGATTGTTTATGGCAATGCTAATGTTCCTTCATCCATAGACTTTCATTTATGACTGGGTCATTAAGACTATGTCCTTCTGTTGTTTACCATTGACAGTGTGATAAGAAGTCAAGACATTTGTCTAGCAGACAGGGCTAAGAAAACTGAGTATTCTAGCTCTGATACCAAAAAACATTCGCTAACTATTACAAAAAGAAAATAGCACAATATTTTTAATATGATACTAATGAAAAATTTACCCCATCTTGACTCTACCTGTATTTTATGAAAATCCATCGAAACAGAAATGGTCACGGATTCTAAAATTGTTTTCTAAACTATGTACATTTTCTAAAAAATAAAGAAAGACTACTATATAAATCATGAAATTGTTGCCTTGGAAATCTAAGTTGTTTACTTACAGGCTTGTCCTTTATGGTAGGGCTTGAGACACACAGATAAAGTTTGCCATCCTCTTCAATGCAAGCATCAATCAGTGCTTGGACAGAGGTTTCTTCTTGGAAAAGAAGAAATGCATAACCTAAACCATGAAAGAAACAAAACAGAATGCATGAAAATATAGGCATTTTCTTCCTGTGATAGCAATGCACAGAATAACATATGCTGTAAGAGTAGAAGAATATCTTTAGATAAATTAAGCTGGTTACTAAAAAGTAACATCTGACTCCTTTTTTCTACGATTTGTCTGGTCCTCCGTGGACATCCAGCCCTGCAAGTCACAAATGGCTGGAGAGGAGTTAGGCGAGGAAACAAAGCTATGTTAGAAACTGCCCGTGTTCCTCATAAATGGCGACAGAAGAATTTGCTTCTTTAAATATTACCATTCCGGGAGTCAATAATACAGAAGCATGGAAAGGGCAACCAGATGAGCTAATTTTAAACTCAAGCTCAAAATAACCAACACGTCCACGGATGTTTGCGGGGATTATTTAAACACCATCACACAATCATACTAGCAGGATGTTAACCTTCTCACTTCAAACATGGAGGCTCCTCATTTATCTACGTGATTTGTGAGGAACTCAGGTGAACCTTAGAGTTTGATCATTTCTACACATATACTATAAGTAGGACATAACCCACAGATAATTACCACAGAATGCCGAGAATCAATCTATTCATTTAAGAAAATGTTCTATAATTCAGCATCAGTCTAATGGTAACATTCACGTAAAACAGAAAATGCTCCAATCTGTTTTAACAAATAAAATAAAATATAGGACAAACTGCCAAAATGAAAAGGATTTAATGAGAAAGAAAAAATCCTTTTATCCTCAAAGGGTTGTAGTCTATGTAGCACAGCTGGGGGTACAAGGGCCATCACATTTAGCCGCGTAGCCCTGCTGGAAAAGTACTTTATCCCCAGCTGTGCTGCATTGACAATATGCCAATTAGGAGCCAGAGAATGGGAGCATTCAAGGGGATCTATATATATTACCCAGGATGCTTTGTGTCAGCCCCTCCCCGACGCTCATATCATAAAAATGGTATTAGCTTTTCTAGATTCCCTAGCTCGCTAATCCACTTAGAGTAAAATTAAGCACTAGGCAGATTTAAAGAACACCTAATATGTACTGGTTTTGTGTTTTTTGACTCACCTTTGGGTGGAAAGTAAGATTTACTTTCAGCTTTGTGGGGCCAGTCTACGACCAGTGGTCCAAATCGACGGAAACTGGCTGTGATTTCATCTGCACCAACCAAAAAAATAATTAACAAAAACTCTAACAGTAGCAAGTTCTTAGCTCCAACTAACCAGACGTAAAAGACAAACTTGGAAGCTACGTGGTAAAAAACAGCTGACAGCGTAAAGCAAGCATGTCAAGGCTGAACACTATAGACCCAATGCATTTCATTGTAATTCATCTTACCTTCATCTATATCTGGTGGCAGACCACCGACAAATACTTTTCTTGAAAAGCGCTCTATGCGTTCCCCGTTCTGATGTCCGGAATAGCAGTTAGGGGAGTTGAGAACTTGGTCATTGTGTCCATCATCAAGGAGGCCATCATCAATGGGGAAAAGGGAGGAACGGCCTGAAAGGAGAGCAAAATTGTTAGGTGGAGGTTTGTGATTTTACGGGTTCAGTGTAAATCACAAACATGCACACTAAAATACCAAGTGTACAAGAACCGAAGTATTAGATTGCTTAGAAAACGGAACTTATGAAAATCCACTTTGGTTTAGGCGAAACAATATATGTTGCAGAATACTGCATTATATTCTGTGACACACGAGCTGGGGGAAATGCAATATACCAAAGAAATTTCCTTGAAATAGGAACCAATCTTGTGTCCTAAAGTGTCTCCAATGAGTTGACTATGACCCTTGAAAATATTAATTGCCATCATGCAAAGTTCTACTTGTTCTTCAAAATAAGTTTAACTTCACGTGTCCAAAAACTTCGGCCAACAAAACAATATGGACACCTGAGAAATCCTTACAAATCCTGGCAACTGGTATGCTTGCCTTCAAAATCTAAGGGCCAAAGATTTTTTTTGCTTGTGGTAAAATCAAAAGACACCCCAAACAATACATATGAATCACGCAATATTCCATTTATCTGCATTTAAGACAAATCACTGGGGAAGCCAAAGGTGGTAGCTCCTCTGTTGTCACACAGCTCCTTAGTCAATAAGAAAAGTCACCATCCACCCAAGAAAAGAACCCAATGTGGCAGCTTCTATCTTCTAGAAAATATGGCTACCAATAAATGCAACAACTGCTTTTGTTTTTGTGATATGCAATCATCCGAGGCACACTAAAAAGAGATTGCTGCTCGAGTCAGTTGAGCTTCACCATGCTCTGAAGAAGGATGTTTTGGCTGAAACAGAACTCTTTCCATGTGCACACAAAGGCAAAATAATATATGTTTCCAACTCAAAAATGGAAAACAAAAATGCTGGAGCAGCACCAGTTAACGTCTTTTAGCAGTTTCCAGGTGAACACACAAACTGTTATCACTATTTAAATACAATTAAAAAGAAAACTGGATTTCTGGGGTTCTCAAAATCCACAAGATGGAAGAAGTTACTCTCTATTCCAAACAAGTCACCATCACCTTTACACCCACCTTATATTTACATAATTTTTAATCAACGGATATTATTATGAACATTATACAAATTTACACCAAAAATGTAGGACAAATTTTTTTTTAAAATGACACTGCATTAATTTTATTCTTCATTTAAAAAGAAATACAGCAAAAGGGAGGGTATGATGAGATTTGTGGTTTGCAGTACTAGCCAAAAACCTCTGGCCAGATCGGTCTATGCTGGTGATTACTAAAAGGTTACCCTGGTCAAGACTTGACAAGGTGTCATCAAAGCAACCAAAAAATGTTCTTGCCCATTGAACCATTCCAATCTATGGCAATAAGGCCACCTTTGAAATTACTGAAAAATAATAATAATAATAATAATAATAATATATATATATATATTAT
This sequence comes from Spea bombifrons, assembly GCF_027358695.1. Taxonomy (NCBI): domain Eukaryota; kingdom Metazoa; phylum Chordata; class Amphibia; order Anura; family Pelobatidae; genus Spea; species Spea bombifrons. The sequence continues at coordinate 15,516,041 of NC_071087.1, read as the reverse complement.
ATATATATAACCGGGAAAACTCTTCTATGCGGCAAGCGTCTTCAGTCTTAATAGCAGAATTTCCAGGGCAGGTTTGAAACCTCTCAGACCAATATGCTGGAAAGCAGACGTACGATTACTCCCTTAACTTTCTAAAAATAAAATAATGACTTCCTTTCCCAAAAGCAAACAAGGCCTTGGTGTAACTGGATATAACCGCGGATAGAAGCCCGCATGACTCTGTATGGAAACACAGAGAGCTTACAGTCTATACGTCCCGTACGCCGGCGATCCTTTAACACAGACGGCGTAATAAGAACTCCTCAGACACTCAGAGATTTTATACGTTAGCATAAAGCTCAAATTTGCCTTTTTACACCCATAAATCTTACATCTGTTTTGATACTTTGGGGTTATTGATGAACTTGAAGCACTAAGGCATTCAATTACATCAAGGCTGTTAACCCCATCAACCCCACTTGGGCCTACTCTAGGGCTTCTGGTAATAAGTGTTGGGGGGCAACACGATCCACATCGGGAGCAGGGCGCTAAATGATCTGCCCAAAATCTGCCCTACCTACCGGAAAAAATAAAGAAAGAAAGCCAGGGGCTGAAAAGAGGTTTTTGCCAACAAAGCAAACAAAAAATAAAAAGTTCATACATATCTTAAAAATATTTATACTAAGTTTTGCCTTCCGGTTTGAATGCTAATTTGGGGTGTGGGGTGATATTATGCCTATTTAAGTCCATAAATGTATATGTTAAGCTGATTTTTTTAAAGAAGCCATTTGCTGGGAAGATTTAGCAGTAGCAGGTGGTGTGAAAATGCCAGGAACGCCTGACCCCAGCATAACGGTCTGTCCAGCGAGCGAATTACCAGCTGCACCTACACGCTCGGCACAAAGAATGCATCCCCTTAGCAAATGCTTAATGCCACAAAGACAGGTTCGGCTAAATTTATAACCCAAAAAGCATTGTAAACACACAACGTGCAAAAGCAGCCCCAAGTCTGGATTGCGACACGCGTATCGTCACGGTACGGGAGACTGGTTACTGTAACTAAATGTTGGTTTCACTGATTATTTCATTCATTTTTTTTAGTGCTAGTTTTGAACACATTTATTGGCCAATCCTGGGTCCATGCGCAGGGCGTGCTTCACACTGTGATCTGCATCTACTCGACTGCCTTTGTGTAAGAACAGGCCTTCGGGAGATGGAAGCTGCTGATGGGATTACCCCGACCGGATCAGGACTATGGAAATTCCCATATGTTTCATGCATGGGATTGGGAGCTCTCCGGGTTTGGAGCTCACACTTCAGGAATAACCGCTAATTACTGGGCCCTTTTGATAACTAGGTGGAGGTAGGAGAGGACAGCAGCAGCATCTGACACATTTTCTATATACTGGGGGCTACTTGGGACCTCCCTTTGGAAATAGAACGATAATATGATATCACGGTGCGTTCAATGGTTTTAGAATTAGATGTTAAATCAGCGAGCAAATCTGTAATAAAGTGAGAAAGGGTTCAGGAATGAATATATATATATATATATATATATATATATGTCGCTGGCCATGAATGAATGCTTTCTGTGTTTGTTCAATATAGTGGGGGAGGGGAACGTCCATGTGAATGAGCTGGATCTTCTGCTAGCCTTTCCTCTTAACATTATTCATGATATCAGCTGTGGCAGGCCCTGAGCAGGCAGGAATACATTGAACAATATGTATCTATGATAAAATGGTATTTAATCTCCCCGGGGGGGGGGGGGAGTGAGAGGTAGAAGCACGACTAGGTATAGGTAGATAGGAATGTTTATTTTCCTCCTACATGTGGCATTAAGACCTATAGGCTTAATGAATATATTGATGCATTTCTTATTTGTCTGTTTTAAAACGGAATAAATGAAAATAAAAATCAAATCGCTAATGTTGGTCGCTTTGGTGTGAGGGCACCAGAACTGCGAGGTACAGTATAGCCTATTCAGATGTTAAACACTGTAGATTAAAATAAGGCTATCAACGCCTTAAATTCTTTCCTTCCCAATGAGTCCATTCGTGTTAATACAGAGGGTGGTAAAGAGCGCTCCAGATCCAGACCTCCAACTTTTACCCAAACAAGGAAAAACTCTTCCCTACAGCAGAGGCAGCCATGCAAGCCGAGCTTAGTTTAATCGCTTAATGGGTAAAAAAAAATCCCCACAAAACCCAAAAACTTCTGTTATCAGTTTCTAACGCAGGAAAATGAGTGTTTTAAGGTAAGCTTTAAGAAAATGATATGCACTGTATCTGTAAAGAGGGTAAGAGGGAGTCTATTTAATCGCAAGTGGGAATCTTTGTTTCTTAAGACTTCTTGGAAATTACAATCTGTTTCTGTGTTATTTGGGCCAATAATTCCGTTCAGGTTTTTCCACGTCGGAGCCGCGCTGTAGATCCGGCAGACGGCACAGCCTGCTTCCTATTAACCGCCGTGAGCTTTCAACAGAGGAATTTAAACTGTTCCAAGCGAACGCGTGCCCTCAGTGACTTCACGCCGCCTTGAAGTGTGAGTGCTTTGACCTTGGTCCTGCAGCAAGGACTGAGGATTACGCAATGTTTATTGTGAGAGCTCCTTTCCAAAGGTCGTTGCACTTGTTAGCGTCCCGAGCTCCTACCCAGCTAATCAGTGCTCGGTTTTAACATTGCTATGCACAATATATTTGCCCAACTGGATGCACTCATTTCAATAGTACAAACTCCACCAAACATGCAATATTATTATTATTACGTCACACGTCAGTTATATGCCGATAATCCTAAGAGCGCACCCTGTCCTTGTTTACTGACAAAGCTTTCGAACACCCAGTGTATTTCTCTCTCACTTTGTGCATAGATAACGTTATCCCAGGGACTGCATGAAATGGTCAGACACTATTATATTATAACTCTTTATTCTATCTATCTATCTATCTATCTATCTATCTATCTATCTATCTATCTATCTATCTATCTATCCATCCTGAAACATTTATCAGGCACCATTGTCCTTCAATACCAATGTAAGGCTTACAAATGGGGTTCAATGGCTGTTGTGATTTTGTCGCTTTTTTGTATTTACTTCTTATCCCACTTAAAGCCACCCACATTTCTAGGATAAGGACTTAACCCCTTAATGACAGAGCCCGTACATGTATGGGCTCAAAATGCATTGTTTTCAATGGGTTTAGGGACCGCCCATTGTCCTTAAGGGAAGCATTTCTACAATAACTAAAAGACACCAAAAAATGTATAAAAACCACTACAGCTAAAATCTAGACATTACAAACCATCATATCTATACTGGATCCAACATGTCAAAACGTATTAGAAGTGCCACCAAGCTTCGTGATATAAACATCATAGTCATAACATATTTCCAGCTTTAGAGTTATCGGGAATATAATAGATATTAATCTATCAATAATCATTGCCAGAGCTAACGGGACCCCAAAACTATAACCCTGGTGCAAATGTAACACATCTAGGTGTGATTAGGTAAGATTTGGGCAAAACAGAATTAATCGTAAACATTAATAAATGTTTGAATTACCTCGTCTTCTCCCATAACTCCTTGCTGCATGTAAACAAAGGACAAATGGTCAGTTTTTCACATTTTTTTTTTCATAGATCACATAAATGTCACATTTTAACAGAAAAAGAAAACATCTTGTTCCAAAGACACACTCTAGTTGGCTCGAGATTTTAGTCCACTTGACTCAGTTAAGTTCAAGTAACTAATGAATTAATCCATGCTTCTTAAAAGGACGATTTCATGCCAAACAACGTTTTATGTTTTAACGCAGATATTTGCTCCAGACCCCTAATGTCTCTAAATGTAATATTTTCACGTGGGGACAAAAAAAATCATCTAATCCCCTATATTTAACATCAAATTAACAATGCTTTCTTATACAGAAATACACAATATTTCTAAAGCTATATACAGACAAACCCAGCGAGATAGTTTTAACTTTTTAAATTGTGAAGGGAATTCTTGCCTTTGCGGTTTCATTTAGAAGATAACATTAAATGAAATCAGAAGACTGACCACTCCGCAGAACAGTTTGTACATTCACAAAAAATACAAAACAATATAAGGGTTGTGATGGTTGACCTTCCTGTACTGAAAAGGACTGGCACAAACCCAACATTAAGGATTTTTTTTTTTGTTCCTTTTTTTGTTCCTTCAACAAAAGCTCCCTTGTAGCAATAAACAAATCTCAGTCTAACCCATAAGAAATTCCATTGTATTGAAGGCCTGTGTAGACACATGGAAAAAAACCCTAATTTATGCCGCTACTAAGCCAAGGCTAAGTTTGTTCTGAGAAGCACGCATGGAAATACAGAAGGTACAGAGGGCAAAACCATTTAAAGTCTTATTTGCTTACAGCTCCCAGAGCCCTCAGCCAGCCTCAAAGTCAAGAAACGTTTGTTCTGAAACATGATTTAGACGGAAAGAAACTTTAAAAGGAGAGGATGGGTGGCTTGGGACACTCCACTTGGCCGAGGGATGGCAACTTTTACCCTGAAGTGCAAGTCCAGCCAAATGTCCCATAGCGTGAGTGATAGGTTACACAGAACGTGCTCTTCTTCAGTTCCGTCCAACACACATTCAACAGAAGGATCTGTGTAGAAAACCCATAAAGGGAGCACAGAAAGGATCTATTTAGCTTGTAAATACTGCTTTGAGCCCTGGATACTCTACACAATCATACGGCTGTGTGTGTGAAAAGCCACAGAAACGGCTTCTGGAACTTGCTTCTACTTCCACAATGCACTTGGCCAGGGGTAGTCTTCAACATTTATTGGGGTCTGCGGTGGACAATTTAATGATGTTCTATGGACAAACCTTGCCACATACACTGGTGTCCTAGTACGTACACCTTGCCGATCCCTGCCCTTGACAGCCAACGCAGGTATTGACCTTAGTCTTCAGTGAATATCGATAAGAGCGACTAAGAGAGGCCATTTTTTAGATGCACGCCTTTACAGTAAATCTGACAGTATCGCTACAGTTGATGCTATTATATAAGCAGATTTAGCCCCATCAGGGAATGATGAAGTGACCTATATAGTTAAATCTTTCATTACTTGTCTTAGAGATCCACCCCATAAATAATTATTCTGTAATATCAATAGATGGCACAAGCATTCCAAAACTGCAATAAATGAAATGCGATTATAGTGTCTAACCACTGCGTCTATTGATCCGCTGCTGCTAAGGCAACGGTTTTTAGAGATCAAATTGTGGAATGTTAGAGTTTCCAGATTTCGTACGCACTACATAACCTTCACACATATGTTGTGTTTTTCATCTGAACATAGATACGTGGCATAGTGTTAAAAATAACACACCCACAGAATAAATAAGTGGACAAAACTGTATCTGCTGTCTTTCTGCTTTGCGGGTCAGATGATATAAGTATCATGAGACCGGGTAATGGAGAACGTGCATCACATGAAGGAATCGGCATGCAGATCTCAAAGCGACATGATCTCCAAGATGGTGAACTTAAAGACACTGGAATCACGTGAGCCATCTCTCCGGTGTAACTGACATGCAAATCACACTAGGAAATTATTAATCAGCTGCAAAATCCCACAAGAAAAAAAATGTTCTCATCTGGTTCGTATGTAAATTTGCGGAAATCTGAACTTCTGTCCTCTGGGCTTGATTAAAAATAGACACACGGTGGTTGTTCCAACGAGATGGTGATTTAGAAAAAAAAATGCAAACTCAGCTTTAATGGTAATCATCATTTTCCTACACCCGGTGCCCCAGAACAACCATCTATACCCAAAACTGCACTAAAGACACAGTCCACAACATAAGCATAACCACGAGAGGCTTTTCAAAGAGAATGTCAGAGATAAATAACCATGCGCGTATACAGTATACCATACATTTAACCCCTTTATAGCTCAGAAGAAATGTAATAAGGAAAGTTAAAATAAATACGGTAATTGGTGAAACCAATGTGGTGGATGACGCCTTTCCGATAGATTTAACCGAATCCCAAAAGCTTCATTAAAACTCCACATTATGTTAATTTGGAGACAGAGCAGAAATTGCGTCTCCTTGGTTGCATTTAGTTTGTTAGACCATAGATTCTGGAGGTGAGAGGCTTCTAAGTTCCACCTTGCTTATAATTTTATATATACATCTACAGGTTAAGTGCATCTGTGATTGCGATGCAGATAAACCCATATATACATAAAAACACTTCTGGATGACCATCAGGCCATCCACACCTAACATGGTCACGGCTGCTCCTTCCTAGCCGGCACAGTCAAACATGTACTGATCTATGTCCATGTACATTACTGTACACCGGTAACACTCAGGATGTGGTGTGACACTCGTATGTATCTGTAACACCTGTGTTTTCTCTTTTCACTAAGAATTCTAAGAATACACAGCCTTATCAGCACGTGAAGGTCATTCAAAACCAGCAAATGCTCATCAACAAACCTGAAAATGGTTTTTCATGTTCTTAAAGTGACATTTCCTGCTCAGCACAACATCCCAATTCTCTAAACGTACCCTAATGCTAGTCTCTAAATAGGAGGATATTGGACACGTAGATGGCAGGATGTGCCTATAGGACCCTACCAACTGAGTGCAGGCCTATTGGACTATATATATAAAAATATATATGAAGAGGACACGAATAAACAGTTAACCGTACGGTGAGAGGATCTGCTTAGCTTCCTTTCAAAGAATCATGGACATGTTCCTAGAATCACTTGTAAAGCCTGCATATTTGTGGATACCTGAGCTCATACATTATCTTAATCCTTAATGACAAAGCCCGTACATGTACGGGCTCAAAATGCATTGTTTTCAATGGATTTAGGGACTGCCCATTGTCCTTAAGGGGTTAAGGAAGAAAGAAATACTATATATGCCTTCTAGTTGTAGAGATGCCCTTGGATTAATAGGCTGGGCTCCTTATTTCACAGAAACACGTTACAAAGTATACAGCCGATGGCCTAGGTGTGCAGCAATGTTACATTGTGTTCAATGTCTGATTTAGAATTTCCTTATCACTCAGATTGAAATTAAGACCGATCTTTCTGAATACAGGTTTCTTAGAGAAAAAACAGCCTCAACCTCTACTACCACAAGAAGGAGATTTCAACACTGACCCATCCTGTCAAGCGAACCCATTTAGTGCTCCAGGCACCAAAGGATATTAGGATATTTACATGAAAATAGACTAGACCTTATTTTCCCTCAACGATTAGCTTGTTTCATACTTGGTTCAGTGTAGAAACAGCATGGTTAGGTAAATCATGTGGAGCTCTGGACGACTGTCTGGTTTCTAACGAGCTACAGTCCCAAGGTGAATCAGTTGAGTTTGTTAAAGTACCTTCCACATTCATATATGAAAATTTAGATGATCACCAAGTACGTTTTACCTGGCCAGAGTATCATCCTCCCTTCACCAGAGAGCATTTTAACCAGCTGCTTTATGTGGGATTTATCAAGGGACCAAATGGGCCACACATGGAATGCCATTCCACCACTCATCTATGGATAATGGAACAGAAGCTGTCACCTAGGAAATACCTTGTGTAACCTCCCTATTACCTAGGTCAAAAACAGTAACAAATACTAAATAATGATGAAACAGAAGTCAAGGCAACAAGAACATCATGCGTCAGCCTAATTACAGGGTCAGGAACAAAAGCCAGGGTGTCCACCTCCACACAATGGCACAGAAGCAGCCCTTGCACCATAGGAATGTTGTGTTACCACCCTAATTGTTAAGGTACCAAACACGTCGCACAAGAATTACACCCCTATCTTCTATACTAACCTGACATTCTAGTTTGTGCAAAGCATAGCACAAGACGTCAGACAGAAGTATTTGTGTCAAGCAGCACACAAATCCAAATAAAATATTGTCTACTATCAGGGCTTTTCCACACAAGGAGACACCCTCGCAAACACTAATATCAAGTTCTCAGGAGCTTTTCTCCCCAATTTAATAAATAAAATTTCAGCAGATAAAAGTCAGTTGGCCTGTTCTAGACTCTCCACTGACCTTATTTACCAATCTTCAGAACTTCTATATTTTCACAGCATGAGTACTTGCGCTATTAGAGACGTAACTGCTGAAAACACGTTTTTACTTTCATTACATGGGCATGTTGGGACATGTTTGGTAGCAGAACCTAGAAATTAGCATAACTTGAAAAGATCGCCCTCTAACAAGGACATTGTTTTGGGAATAAAAAATAAAAAATGCATATATACAAATATACTCTAAAAATACATCAATAATCTTCAAGATAAAAGGAACCTGCTTGAACAGGTGGACAGATCTCCGGGTAACAATTACAAATTATATGGCCGTTATCCATGAGACTATAAATTATTTTTATGGCAAGGGCAATGTCCAGCTCTCTATTGGGATTTGTGTCCTCCGCTGAGCATTAAAATTACTGCTGAAGGGGATTAATTGTGGCTTTGGGCCACGCAGTCACTCACCACTAGTTATGTGCTATGATAATCTTCACGGGCCAAAGGTCAACGCTTTCCTGAGGTTTGTTTATTAACCTACGGCACCAAAGGTCACCATTAAAGGGGCAGCAGAACACCGAGGTGCCAAATCTAAAGGACAATTGCAAAAGGTAAACAAAAGGGAAACACACTATGGCTGACCACTTTCACTATGTTGTTTCGACCTGGAAACGCCTAGGTAACAATTCTATACACATACACGTATATACGCACACACCCGAGCCTGGAGAAATATTGTTACTCAAACATTGGCTATAAGAAAAACATCAGCCGGGCCAGGTCTGTCTTTCTATCTACCCATCGGCCAGTTGGTATCTCTGGGTACGTGATGCCATCACCAAAACACCCAAATGAAATGGTCCGATTTACAGCAGAATCTCTTCATCTCAACCTTAGTGACCAAATAACCATCCTTGGTGAAAAGTTTAGAAATGTGTCTTTGTCAATCACTGTTAATAATCCAAAATGTCCGGAAACGCTGCCCTAACGTATAATGGTAAGAGATATCGCGCCAATTCCATGGACGCTGCTCTAAGAACATTAGCATAAAAACCATGAACCTAAAGCTTATGAGAAACACTCGCTGAAGGGTTGGTCATGGGTTGGTCAGGTCGTGGAATCTCCACTGCTTGATTTATCAGAAACTCGTAGTGGGAGAACCATTTATTCACTCGTGTATTCATTCACTAACGCGGCAGTAATTTGAAACACAGCTCTCAACATACATCATGCAGAACTTGTTTGGAAACAAATGAACTCCGTGCTCCAAGGACCTTCGGATTCAAGTGCTGAGAGGCAATAAGCCGACGCACAACGGGTTTTTCCACACTTACAAAGTGACAATTAATCGAGCACATCAAAGGTCAGCTCACAAGTTTCATTAGCACTGACCCTTCAATCACCTTTCAAACAAAATCAATTGCCCCTTGCCTGGTCTAAACGAGCAGCTAGTTAATGCCCCACCGAATGAAGCGCTCTCACGGAGGCGAAAGAGTAACGGCCGGGTCAGATCTTCTGCATCCGCTCTATATGGCGACAGAAATTAGAGAGGAACGGTTGCCTAGGCGAACTAAACAGCGATTAACAGACCGTGAAAAGCCGTCAATATATAACAATAAATCATATACTGGTTTTTATTGGTTGGTTTAAGATCTTTTTATCCAGATTTGCCTTCACAATATTTATTAAACATTTAAAAAAAAAACCAACTTAAAAACACAATGATAAGTTTACGGTTAATGTAGGGATCTAACAGCAGCCCACAATCCCCGCCATTAAAAAGAGCGCGTGTCCCGTGACGTCGGTGGAACCGCCTGCGACATCAGGCGTCACTGTATTAACCTCTACCACCTCTGCTGGGAGACTGTTCCACCACCCTCTCATTGAAGTGTTAAAAAAATAAATAAAATAAAAAAACAAATCATTTACCATTTAGCATCAGAAGGCTGTCTGTTCCTGGATGAGGGTAGCTCAGACGACCTAAAAACACAAATAAAATATATATATATTAAAATGTATCACAATGAGGCACTTTATGGATTGTAGCATCTGGCAATGAAACAGTTAAGGCGGTTCAGGCCTCACAGGGACAAGAAATGTGCTGATCGCTGTAGATTCTTACCAGTTTGTCTAAGGTCTCCTTAACCTCTTACTACATAAACAGCAGGCACCTCATTTGTCCTGCCAGTGACCCGACAGGCAATTATTTGTTATTTCAGGGGGGGGGAGCACTGCCCTGGTAACTTTATTCTATACGCTCCACACATTACTCTAATCTGTACAACGGAACTCGGATTACACTTCACTCTTTTTTTTTTTTTT